>NC_057795.1:132972212-132974414 GCF_018294505.1 Triticum aestivum | reverse complement strand
CGGAGCCCTCTCCGGCCGGATCCGGAAAAGGTGGACCAGATCCACCGAGATATCATCCGAACACCCCGCCGTCCCGCTCCGCTCCGTCCCGGGATCTCCCCGTCCAACTTCCGCGGAGGTGAAATTCCACTCCCCGAATCTGTGACATTTTCATGCCCTGTTCATCACATCATATCTTCATGCATATTGCACCATTTTGCGTGCATGATTTATCAAAATGTTAATCAGGATGTGCCCTTCATTTCATTACATTGTGCCATGTTGGTTTGAGTTCATCTTGGTGCCCTAATCATCGTTGCAAGAGTGCTATATGATGTTAACCTGTTGAAACTATTATAACTTGCTGTTTTGTCTTTTTCATTCCATTTCGTGTGTGCATCCTATGAGCATGAGCTCTACATGTGTTTTGTGTTGTATCATGCCATCTTTACATAGGTGCAATCCATGTATTTTTGTGTGTCTTGTAGTGAGTGCATCGAGCTCGTGTAGTAGAGTACTTGCTATTACTGTTCTGCTAGTCTGAATCTGCTATATCATGATGCTATGTAAACCTGCTGCTACAAGTCATTCTGTGCATAATCACTACTAGGGAAAACCTTATACACAGAAGTTTATCAGTAGCGCGGTTTAAAAATGAGCGCTACTGCTAATTAGTAGTAGCGAGGGGTATAAAAGCCGCGCTACTACGAAGTTGATAGTAGTAGCGCGGGTTTATAACCCTCGCTACTACTAAGTGATTTCCGCCGTGCCCCTCTGGACCAGCCATAGTAGTAGCGCGGGTTATAAACCCACTCTACTACTAAGTTGATAGTAGTAGCGCGCGTTATAAACCCCACGCTACTACTCAATAGTCTCCACCGTGCACCCATGACATGCCATAGTAATAGCGTTGGATTAGTGTGGGGTATAAACCCAACGCTACTGCTAAGTTATCTCCTTGCCGCCCCACCTCAGCCTCTCACCCCTGCTCTGCCTTTCTCTCCCCCGATGCCTCTCCTCGTCCTCCACTACCCATGTTTCCCCCAACCAACCCCGCCGACGCCGACGACCTCCTCTCCCCCAACCCCACCGCCGGCTCCCCCCACCTCACGCGCGGATCCTCCTCGTCGTTCCCTTGTGCCGGCCCCAAACCATAGCTAGGGGCCCCCTTCTCCGGGTGCGGCACGGCGCGGGGAGGGCTCCCTCTTGCCTGTCGCCGATGTAGACGGCCCGCCGGAGGTCCTGCTACTTGCTCCTCCGACCCTCCTCCTACTGCTGCTAGTGCGGACCGATGCCATGGAGGTGAGGTTCCCCCTGATCCTCTCTTCCTCTTCACCGCAGGCAGCCCTTGACCCCCTTGGATTCGATTTGGCAAGCCATGTGCAGGCAGGGAAGGACAGCATGGTGTGCCTGGTGCGCGAGCTCGAGGGCGCTGGCCTGCTCGTTGAGCGCGTCCGTGGCGTCCCCGCTGAGTTCATCAAGTTCAGTGCGGCTCTCTGTCATGACACCAACACCGAGGCTCACTGCTACGTGGTTACTTCTGAATACCGACCAACTTGTAAAATTCACTGATGGATGTGAATTGTTCTGCAGAAACTGGGTAACAGATGTAAGACTCGGAAAATGATGAACAAGGTAATGGATTTCATTTCATCATCATTGGATTTAGTTGCTCGGTCGTTACTTTCAGTCGTTGGTCAGCAGGCGAACCTGCTAACTTGGAACTGAAGTTCTGAAGGTCTATTTTTCCGCATGGTCTGAAACTCTGAAGGTTGACAGTGAAACATCACCATATATCAAAACTGCACACGATGAGGATGCAGTCGGGAAGTTGTATGGTCTAAAACTCTGAAGGATTCAGTCATTAGTAAGAACGAACTGTATGAGCCAATAAACAACCTGTTCCAATGTTGCACGAAACATGTTTTAATTAGCATTGGTATACATTCAAAAAAAAGACTACTTGTTTTCTGTTTAAGGATCCATTCACCTAGTTCCGAGTTTTGATGGCTTTTGTTCTATTTGTTCACAGATCAAGTCTTTCATTGCCTTTACCGTGTTTCTTAAAGACTTTGGTGGTCTCCTTTTCATCATCAGCAGCTCGTTCGGAGCGTTCGTACTGGTGTGTACTCTTCTTCTGAATGCACTGTATCAAGAATTATTTCATGTTAAGGGGTTATCAAGATGCATACTATTGTGGCTACCATTAAATGTAGACTTGCA
>NC_057795.1:132971224-132972202 GCF_018294505.1 Triticum aestivum | reverse complement strand
ATCCTGTCAAGCTCGTGTTCTATTCCTCCATGTTTTCAGCCGGAGTGCTGCCTAAATCCTTTCAGTCTTATTCGTTTCTTATCTCGTTCTGACCGGAGTGGTTCCATAGTCTATCTGATTTCGTGAGCTTTCGATTCTCTTCATTCGCGTCGTTAATATCTTCTTCTCGAGTGCTCTCAATTCTTTGCTTCTTCTCTTGAGTTCTTGTTTCACCTCATCCCTTTTCCCCTTCCGTCTCAGTCCTAAGATCTCGGGACGAGATCTCTTGTTAGTAGAGGAGTGTTGTAACGCCCCGGATTCGATGTGCCAGGTGTCTTCCAGTTATTTTGCCATTTGCCATGTCATTTGCTTGCGTGTTGCATTTTGCCATGTCATCATGTGCATTGCATTGCATACGTGTTCGTCTCATGCATTCGAGCATTTTCCCCGTTGTCCGTTTTGCAATCCAGCACTCCTATGTCCTCCGGCGTTCCCCTTTTTGTCTCCTGTTGTGAGCAGGTGTTAAACATTCTCGGAATGGACTGTGATTTGCCAAGCGGCCTTGGTAAACCACCAGTAGACCGCCTGTCAAGTTTCATGTCATTTGGAGTCCGTTTGATACTCCAACGGTTAACCGGGTAGCCGTAAAAGCCTCTTTTGTGTGCATCCCAACACCCCTCCAAAATGGACCAATAACACATCCAAACCCCCTCCATGCTCTTGGTCGTTCGATCACGATCGTGTGGGCGAAAACCGTTCCTCATTTGGACTCTCCTAGCTTCCTCCACCTATAGTTATGTGCATCCCCCGATTTTTCACGCAGTCCAAACCCTATCCCTTTTCCCCTCGCGCTGCCGGACATGTCCGTCGCCGTCCGGACGCGTCCGCCGACCCACAACCACGTCGCCCGGACCAATCCGGGGCTGACACGTTATCGCGCCGCCGCCCCGAGCCACTCCCGCGCCGCCACGTCACCGCCTCCTGTCCCACGCGCCGCTG
>NC_057795.1:132968639-132971214 GCF_018294505.1 Triticum aestivum | reverse complement strand
CGCCGATGTAGACGGCCCGCCGGAGGTCCTGCTACTTGCTCCTCCGACCCTCCTCCTACTGCTGCTAGTGCGGACCGATGCCATGGAGGTGAGGTTCCCCCTGATCCTCTCTTCCTCTTCACCGCAGGCAGCCCTTGACCCCCTTGGATTCGATTTGGCAAGCCATGTGCAGGCAGGGAAGGACAGCATGGTGTGCCTGGTGCGCGAGCTCGAGGGCGCTGGCCTGCTCGTTGAGCGCGTCCGTGGCGTCCCCGCTGAGTTCATCAAGTTCAGTGCGGCTCTCTGTCATGACACCAACACCGAGGCTCACTGCTACGTGGTTACTTCTGAATACCGACCAACTTGTAAAATTCACTGATGGATGTGAATTGTTCTGCAGAAACTGGGTAACAGATGTAAGACTCGGAAAATGATGAACAAGGTAATGGATTTCATTTCATCATCATTGGATTTAGTTGCTCGGTCGTTACTTTCAGTCGTTGGTCAGCAGGCGAACCTGCTAACTTGGAACTGAAGTTCTGAAGGTCTATTTTTCCGCATGGTCTGAAACTCTGAAGGTTGACAGTGAAACATCACCATATATCAAAACTGCACACGATGAGGATGCAGTCGGGAAGTTGTATGGTCTAAAACTCTGAAGGATTCAGTCATTAGTAAGAACGAACTGTATGAGCCAATAAACAACCTGTTCCAATGTTGCACGAAACATGTTTTAATTAGCATTGGTATACATTCAAAAAAAAGACTACTTGTTTTCTGTTTAAGGATCCATTCACCTAGTTCCGAGTTTTGATGGCTTTTGTTCTATTTGTTCACAGATCAAGTCTTTCATTGCCTTTACCGTGTTTCTTAAAGACTTTGGTGGTCTCCTTTTCATCATCAGCAGCTCGTTCGGAGCGTTCGTACTGGTGTGTACTCTTCTTCTGAATGCACTGTATCAAGAATTATTTCATGTTAAGGGGTTATCAAGATGCATACTATTGTGGCTACCATTAAATGTAGACTTGCATCACCATGTCTTCTCAAGCTAATAAAAAGGAAGTACTGTTGCCATGCCATTTGGGTAGTTTTAACAATTTTAGCGTGTCCATTTTACTAGCTGTAAAATGTCAAATCTGGCATTGTTGCTGCTTCGTTGTTTGATCTTCATACATTTTGCTTCTGCAATATCCTGTTGTAGCATCTGACAGTGGAATGCTTTAACAACAACCTTCCTGAAAGATTCCAAATGTGGTGGCAGGTTATTCTTATTGTTTAACCACATGATAGGCTCATGTCTGTTGAGTTTGTGCAATTGATTTGCTGCAGTCCAAATTTATGTGTTCATGCTTATATTTATTGTTCGCATTCTATATGTGACAATGCAACAGTTCTTTGAGGCATCAATCCATGATAACTAAGCATATCGGTTTATGCTTATATATAAAGAAACCAAATATATATTCTGTCTTATTATACGGAACCAATTATATTTAATCCATGTTAAAGGCCAATTCAGGAATTGTAGCTGCTTCAGTATTTGATCTTCATATATCTTGCTTTTGCAATATCTTGTTTTAACATCTGAAAATGGAATACTTTAACAATATAATCTTCCTGACTTTCTGCAACTGATTTTTGTTGTAGTCCAAAATTATATGTTTGTGTTTATTGCCTTTTTTAGTGTGTTGATATTTTAAAGGGGAACAGGGCAACGTGTTGCACTCTTGCTTTTGTTAGAGCACTATATTTTTATTGTTAAGCTATCCAATCATTTCCGTTTGTGGCCGGTTATCACCTTATGATCTTGAGATGTTACCTATAAGACCATAACAAGCTTATTCTTCTCGTTGTTGATTTTCTCAACAACTCCGTTTAAACCTTCCTTCTAAAAATGCTTTCGATTTCATTCGTGGCACAAGTTGTCATTGTCTTCTCCGTTATTTTCAATCAACTCTTTCAATTCTTTCCGGAGGTTTTGTGTCATGTCTTCATCAAGTATCATTCCATCCTGTCAAGCTCGTGTTCTATTCCTCCATGTTTTCAGCCGGAGTGCTGCCTAAATCCTTTCAGTCTTATTCGTTTCTTATCTCGTTCTGACCGGAGTGGTTCCATAGTCTATCTGATTTCGTGAGCTTTCGATTCTCTTCATTCGCGTCGTTAATATCTTCTTCTCGAGTGCTCTCAATTCTTTGCTTCTTCTCTTGAGTTCTTGTTTCACCTCATCCCTTTTCCCCTTCCGTCTCAGTCCTAAGATCTCGGGACGAGATCTCTTGTTAGTAGAGGAGTGTTGTAACGCCCCGGATTCGATGTGCCAGGTGTCTTCCAGTTATTTTGCCATTTGCCATGTCATTTGCTTGCGTGTTGCATTTTGCCATGTCATCATGTGCATTGCATTGCATACGTGTTCGTCTCATGCATTCGAGCATTTTCCCCGTTGTCCGTTTTGCAATCCAGCACTCCTATGTCCTCCGGCGTTCCCCTTTTTGTCTCCTGTTGTGAGCAGGTGTTAAACATTCTCGGAATGGACTGTGATTTGCCAAGCGGCCTTGGTAAACCACCAGTAGACCGCCTGTCAAGTTTCATGTCATTTGGA
>NC_057795.1:132965143-132967643 GCF_018294505.1 Triticum aestivum | reverse complement strand
TGCACCATTTTGCGTGCATGATTTATCAAAATGTTAATCAGGATGTGCCCTTCATTTCATTACATTGTGCCATGTTGGTTTGAGTTCATCTTGGTGCCCTAATCATCGTTGCAAGAGTGCTATATGATGTTAACCTGTTGAAACTATTATAACTTGCTGTTTTGTCTTTTTCATTCCATTTCGTGTGTGCATCCTATGAGCATGAGCTCTACATGTGTTTTGTGTTGTATCATGCCATCTTTACATAGGTGCAATCCATGTATTTTTGTGTGTCTTGTAGTGAGTGCATCGAGCTCGTGTAGTAGAGTACTTGCTGTTACTGTTC
The DNA here is from genome assembly GCF_018294505.1 of Triticum aestivum. Classification (NCBI taxonomy): domain Eukaryota; kingdom Viridiplantae; phylum Streptophyta; class Magnoliopsida; order Poales; family Poaceae; genus Triticum; species Triticum aestivum. Next base: position 132,967,318 of record NC_057795.1, on the reverse strand, counting down.
TGCTAGTCTGAATCTGCTATATCATGATGCTATGTAAACCTGCTGCTACAAGTCATTCTGTGCATAATCACTACTAGGGAAAACCTTATACACAGAAGTTTATCAGTAGCGCGGTTTAAAAATGAGCGCTACTGCTAATTAGTAGTAGCGAGGGGTATAAAAGCCGCGCTACTACGAAGTTGATAGTAGTAGCGCGGGTTTATAACCCTCGCTACTACTAAGTGATTTCCGCCATGCCCCTCTGGACCAGCCATAGTAGTAGCGCGGGTTATAAACCCACTCTACTACTAAGTTGATAGTAGTAGCGCGCGTTATAAACCCCACGCTACTACTCAATAGTCTCCACCGTGCACCCACGACATGCCATAGTAATAGCGTTGGATTAGTGTGGGGTATAAACCCAACGCTACTGCTAAGTTATCTCCTTGCCGCCCCACCTCAGCCTCTCACCCCTGCTCTGCCTTTCTCTCCCCCGATGCCTCTCCTCGTCCTCCACTACCCACGTTTCCCCCAACCAACCCCGCCGACGCCGAGGACCTCCTCTCCCCCAACCCCACCGCCGGCTCCCCCCACCTCACGCGCAGATCCTCCTCGCCGTTCCCTTGTGCCGGCCCCAAACCATAGCTAGGGGCCCCCTTCTCCGGGTGCGGCACGGCGCGGGGAGGGCTCCCTCTTGCCTGCCGCCTATGTAGACGGCCCGCCGAAGGTCCTGCTACTTGCTCCTCCGACCCTCCTCCTACTACTGCTAGTGCGGACCGATGCCATGGAGGTGAGGTTCCCCCTGATCCTCTCTTCCTCTTCACCGCAGGCAGCCCTTGACCCCCTTGGATTCGATTTGGCAAGCCATGTGCAGGCAGGGAAGGACAGCGTGGCGTGCCTGGTGCGCGAGCTCGAGGGCGCTGGCCTGCTCGTTGAGCGCGTCCGTGGCGTCCCCGCTGAGTTCATCAAGTTCAGTGCGGCTCTCTGTCATGACACCAACACCGAGGCTCACTACTACGTGGTTACTTCTGAATACCGACCAACTTGTAAAAATTCACTGATGGATGTGAATTGTTCTGCAGAAACTGGGTAACAGATGTAAGACTCGGAAAATGATGAACAAGGTAATGGATTTCATTTCATCATCATTGTATTTAGTTGCTCGGTCGTTACTTTCAGTCGTTGGTCAGCAGGCGAACCTGCTAACTTGGAACTGAAGTTCTGAAGGTCTTTTTTTCCGCATGGTCTGAAACTCTGAAGGTTGACAGTGAAACATCACCATATATCAAAACTGCACACGATGAGGATGCAGTCGGGAAGTTGTATGGTCTAAAACTCTGAAGGATTCGGTCATTAGTAAGAACGAACTGTATGAGCCAATAAACAACCTGTTCCAATGTTGCACAAAACATGTTTTAATTAGCATTGGTATAGATTCAGAAAAAAGACTACTTGTTTTCTGTTTAAGGATCCATTCACCTAGTTCTGAGTTTTGATGGCTTTTGTTCTATTTGTTCACAGATCAAGTCTTTCATTGCCTTTACCGTGTTTCTTAAAGACTTTGGTGGTCTCCTTTTCATCATCAGCAGCTCGTTCGGAGCGTTCGTACTGGTGTGTACTCTTCTTCTGAATGCACTGTATCAAGAATTATTTCATGTTTAGGGGTTATCAAGATGCATACTATTGTGGCTACCATTAAATGTAGACTTGCAGCACCATGTCTTCTCAAACTAATAAAAAGGAAGTACTGTTGCCATGCCATTTGGGTAGTTTTAACAATTTTATTTTGTCCATTTTACTAGCTGTAAAATGTCAAATCTGGCATTGTTGCTGCTTCGATGTTTGATCTTCATACATTTTGCTTCTGCAATATCCTGTTGTAGCATCTGACAGTGGAATGCTTTAACAACAACCTTCCTGAAAGATTCCAAATGTGGTGGCAGGTTATTCTTATTGTTTAACCACATGATAGGCTCATGTCTGTTGAGTTTGTGCAATTGATTTGCTGCAGTCCAAATTTATGTGTTCATGCTTATATTTATTGTTTGCATTCTATATGTGACAATGCAACAGTTCTTTGAGGCATCAATCCATGATAACTAAGCATATCGGTTTATGCTTAGATATAAAGAAACCAAATATATATTCTGTCTTATTATACGGAACCAATTATATTTAATCCATGTTAGAGGCCAA
>NC_057795.1:132962642-132964487 GCF_018294505.1 Triticum aestivum | reverse complement strand
TCAGGAATTGTAGCTGCTTCAGTATTTGATCTTCATATATCTTGCTTTTGCAATATCTTGTTTTAACATCTGAAAATGGAATACTTTAACAATATAATCTTCCTGACTTTCTGCAACTGATTTTTGTTGTAGTCCAAAATTATATGTTTGTGTTTATTGCCTTTTTTAGTGTGTTGATATTTTAAAGGGGAACAGGGGAACGTGTTGCACTCTTGCTTTTGTTAGAGCACTATATTTTTATTGTTAACCATGCTATGGTCGAAACTCCTTTTTATTCTGCTCATATGACATTCCTCATCTTTTGTTTTCTGTCCGATGCCTCCTGTATGTAGAGTAGAAATATTCTTAATTTAGTGTTTCTTGAACATGGCCAGGGCAATGGATAAAATCTACTTTGGATAGTTGACAGAGGGAGTACATTCTAAGTTGACTTTTTTCCTACGGATTTGCTTATCGTGACGATGCTTGCAAGGATGCAGAGGGAGCGGATCATTTGGGGAGATAGGGTGCCACTGTTTGGTGTTTTTATGCATTTTGGTTTGCTTGTAACTGTGTTTGCACTAGCTAGGAGTAAGTGACTTGTAAGAAGTGTAGGTGTTTTAATTGAAGGCATGAAAAGCCATGACAATATGTATGCTCTTACAGGATGTGCTCTAATGCCGCTGGTTTATTATAAATCTTGGATTAGTAATGATGTGTAATGCTGCTAGTTTATTGCAAATATGTGTTTGTTTTAGTTGGAATTGTATGCATAGAATGGAATTGGTGGATTTTTTTTAATTCCTAATTAGTTAGTAGTAGCGTGGGAAAACACCAGACGCGCTACTACTACTTCATTAGTAGTAGCGTGGGTTTGCATCTAGGCTAGTACTAACTTTTTAGTAGTAGCGTGGGAAAAAACCTGAGGCGCTACTACTATTGCATTACTAGTAGCGCGGGTTGCACCCGCGCTACTACTAAAATGTTACTAGTAGCTTGGGTTTCACCCGCGCTACTACTAACTATTAGTTGTAGCGCGATACTAGTAGCGCGACTACCCGCGCTGCTAGTAGCCATTTTACCCGGGCTGCTAGTAGCTTTTTTCCTAGTAGTGAATATGGAGATGTTTACTAAGGATGTTTTGTTATACATGTCATGCTCTATCCATTAATATCCCTCGTTGCATTTATAGCCTGCTGTAACTTGTTGTTATCTTGCTCCAAACTTGCTAAATAATGTTGCTGTCAGTCTGATAACATTAAGTTCAGTTTTGCCATGTGTTTTGCTAGTGATACATGCACCCTCTGAACTTGCTCTTGCCATGTTTAGCTTCCTAAATATGACGTCTTACGGTTGGTCACCTTCCATGCCATGTATTTCTCTGTGGTGAGTGGTACAAGCTCACCAACATGCCTACCTATTGTTGTTCCTGCGATGTCTGAATCTGTCATATCATTTGCCATGTTTGCATGGATGATTCCATCTTTTCTGGTGATCTTTAGAATTGGTTCAGTAAGGGAGTTTTGTTCTTTGCCTTTATTACTAGCATGCCATGCCTTTTTTTCTATGTTAAGTTCCTGTAGCATGATGTTTGATAGCTCTAAACATTGCAAACTGATGTTATTTCTGCCAAGTCTGTAAACTGTTTTCTGGAGATAGCTCAGTGTTCATGTTTTGTCATGCTTTACCTGTACTTCATGCCCATGCCTTTTGTTCTTATGTTAAGGTGCTATAGCGTATTGTTTTGATGCTCGCTAGATGCCTAGTTGCTGTTTTGGACAGCTTGTCCTTTGAACTTGTATAGAGTGTATGTGTTGATCCGTTGCTCCGTTTTGAGTGTGCTCTATATGGAACTTGCTTGATTTT
>NC_057795.1:132957538-132962533 GCF_018294505.1 Triticum aestivum | reverse complement strand
CATGTAGTTTCATATTATCATGTTGCATTCTTGTTTTGAGGTGTTTGCTTGATGTTTGTATGCATTTTGCATCAATGCCATGTTTAACTTGTTTTGCTCATATCTTCTAGGCCGTAGCTCTGAATTAAATGAACTTTATATGTAACTTGACTAGAATCTCGTGTAGATCCTCGTAGTGCATCTTTAACTTGCTGTTTAACAACTTGAACATAAGGTTTATTCAGATCTGGACCAATTTCTAAATTTGCATATGAGGACTTACCGGAATTGTTATATGTTGTTTCCAGCCTCATTTAAACTTGCTTTGATGTGTTGCTCTTGTATGCATCATCTCTTGCCATGAGTAGCTCCATGTAGCTTTGTCATGCATCATGCTTGTTGTGCATCATGTCTTGTCTATGTGTGGTGTGTTTACCATGTTGTGTGCTTCTTCTCGATAGTTCCCGTTTCGTTGCGATCGTGAGGATTCTTTCATCTACGCTTGGTTCGGCTTCATCCGTTCATCTTCTTCATGGACTCGTTCTTCTTCCTAGCGGGATTTCAGGCAAGATGACCGTCACCTTGGATCTCACTACTATCATTGCTATGCTAGTTGCTTCGTTCTATCGCTTTGCTGCGCTTCCTATCATTTCTCTTCAAGCCTCCCCAAATTGCCATGTCAGCCTCTAACCTTTTTCACCCTTCCTAGCAAACCATTGCTTGGCTATGTTACCACTCTGCTCAGCCCCTCTTGTAGCATTGTTAGTTGTAGGTGAAGTTGAAGATTGCTCCATGGTGGACAGGATTATGTTGGGATATCACAATATCTCTTATTTAATTAATGCATCTATATACTTGGTAAAGGGTGGAAGGCTCGGCCTTATGCCTGGAGTTTTGTTCCACTCTTGCCACCCTAGTTTCCGTCATACCGGTGTTATGTTCACGGATTTTGCGTTCCTTACGCGGTTGGGTGATTTATGGGACCCCCTTGACAGTTCTCTTTGAATAAAACTCCTCCAGCAAGGCCCAACCTTGGTTTTACCATTTGCCTCACCACCACCTATACCCTTCCCTTGGGTCGGCCAACCCGAGGGTCATCTTTATTTTAGCCCCCCCCCCGGGCCAGTGCTTCTCTAAGTGCTGGTCCGAACCGAGCCGCCTGCGGGGCCCCCTCAGGGAAACTCGAGGTCTGGTTTTACTCGTAGCCTGTCTCATCTAGTGTTGCCCTGAGAACGAGATATGTGCAGCTCCTATCAGGATTGTCGGCGCATCGGGTGGCTTTGCTGGTCTTGTTTTACCATTGCCGAAATGTCTTGTAAACTGGGATTCCGAGACTGATCGGGTCTTCCTGGGAGAAGGAATATCCTTTGTTGACCGTGAGAGCTTATCATGGGCTAAGTTGGGACACCCCTGCAGGGTATAAACTTTCGAGAGCCATGCCCGCGGTTATGTGGCAGATGGGAATTTGTTAATGTCCGGTTGTAGATAACTTGACACCAGATACGAATTAAAACGCATCAACCGCATGTGTAGCCGTGCTGGTGTCTTCTCGGCAGAGTCCGGGAGGTGAACACAGTTTTGGGTTATGATTGACGTAAGTAGGAGTTCATGATCACCTCTTGATCATTGCTAGCTTCACAACCGTTCCTTTGCTTCTCTTCTCGTTCTCATTTGCATATGTTAGCCACCATACATGCTTAGTCGCTGCTGCAACCTCACCACTTTACCCCTTCCTTTCCCATTAAGCTTTGCTAGTCTTGATACCCATGGTAATGGGATTGCTGAGTCCTCATGGCTCATAGATTACTACAACAATAGTTGCAAGTATAGGTTATGCGATGATCTTGACGTGAGAGCGATGTTTGCTTGTTTTGGAGTTCTTCTTCTACTTCTTGGATCAGGGGATAGGTTCCAGGTCGGCAGCCTGGGCTAGCAGGGTGGATGTCGTTTGAGTTTCTGTTTATGTTTCATCCGTAGTCGGATGTTGATCTTGTATATGATGTATTGTTGTATTCGTGTGGCATTGTATGTCTTGGTTGTATCCCCACTATTATGTAATGTTGATGTAATGATATCCACCTTCCAAAAGTGTCTTCAAGATGCGCTTCTTTCCTTGGTGGGACCTTCGAGTTCCTTTAGGATAGGGTCGCATCTTGGGCGTGACAAGTTGGTATCAGAGCCTCGACCGACCCTAGGAGCCCCTTGATTGATCATGTAGTTTGGTCGTTGTTGAGTCTAGAAGAAAACTGTTTTCGGAGTCTAGTTATATCAGAGAGTAGGAATTCTTTTTACTCCTCAGCCTCATCGTCCCTCTCGTGAGGAATCTTGACATAGGTGTTTTGAATTACTTCTCTTCCCATTCAAATTTTTCTTTTGGATCACGCAGTTGGTTTTTCAATCGTTGTTCCTTAGCTCTTTGCATCCGGTGCATTTCTCGTCAAGTTGACTCAAGCCTCTTCATCTTTGACAAGTTCAATCCTCAGTTGTCTTCTTTTCCCACCCTCTTCTTCCCGGAGCCTGAGTCTCTTTTGAGCATCAATTTCATTCGTGCGGAACATCTTCAGTCTTTCGTCAATTGTTTCAACCGGTCGTTTGTCATTCTTCATCTCTTTTTCTTTTCCGGTGGACTCAATTCATGTTTCTCGGTGTTGATCATATTCTTTTCCTCGTCTCAAATGTTTTCCCCTTGCTCGTTCGCCTCTTGCCATTTTATCTTTTCGGAGTGCTCAAGACATCTCAAGAGATTCGTCTGTGTTCGAATTAATTTGAGGTTGTCACCTCATTCAAATATTTCAATTGTTCTGGTGCATCATCTATCTGTTCAACATCCCTTTCCAACGGTGTTATCTCTTCAGTGGGCCCTAACCCACAGGTCTTTTCCCAGGATCTTACCTGACTCTTCTAATTCCCCCGGAGTTTTTCTCAATTCTTTTCAATTGGGACGTAAGAATGGATCCCATCAGTCACATGCCTTCTCCAAGATCTCTTTCAAATTATTTTCATTATTGGCTCACCCCCCTTCACTTTTCATTCTCCTGGAGTATCTCAGTAATTTTTTTGGTGTTTCTCATCGCCATTTGAAGACCGAAGGAGAGTTTTTCCTCTCAATCTTGTCGTTCTCCCAAAGATTTGTGGTTCTAGCTTCTTGTTATCCTCTCGAATTATTCCGTTTGTCAAATATTCTTTTCTTACCCATACAGAGTATGTCAGGAGTTGTTTTTCCGTTTCTTTTCACCGGAGGCCATCGTTCCAGAAGAATTCTTAGTCCTCACATTTCAGCTACCGTTATCCAATTATCCCGGTGCTTCGTTCAAGTGCTCTTTAATCTACTCGTGATCTCTTTGTTCTTTTGCATCTAAATCCCCTCTAGCTTATTTGTTCTTCTAATTCTTCCGGTGATTCAGTCTTTTTAGTCAGTCATTTTTGAATTCTTATGGTGGTTCATTCAAGATTCGTTTTCCTTGTTTATCATTTTAATCCTTTCATTCTTTCGAATCCTACCGGTGGTTCATGAAGACTTTCTCAAGTTTTGCGCCATATAAGCCCCCTTAATCCTTTTCAAGAAGAATAAGTAATATGCAAAATCCGTTGCTTGTCGTCAATTTAATTTGATGAAGGATAAGCATACAATAAATCTTATTCTTATTTCATCCAAGTAAGTAATCCCTTCCTTCAGAGTTTGTTCTTGAAGAATAAATTCTAGTTCCAAGTGTTCTCATCTTTTCATTTCCGGAGTTCAAATTTCCATGGCCATTTCGTTGGAACCTCCATCTAAATCACTGCAAGGCCCATCTTACTATTTTCATCCATCATTCCTATCTCATCATCTTTTGTTACCAGAGTTCTTCACGGTGGTTCGTCATGTTTTAATTCATTCTTCAAGTGTTCATCAAGATTCTTTTGGAGGAGCTCAAGAATCTTTCCTTCTGGCGTCTTGAAGTGCAATTAAATCTCCGTATTCTTTTGAAGTGTAGTTCTGCATTTCTTCATTCTTCTAAGCTATCCAATCATTTCCGTTTCTGGCCGGTTATCACCTTATGATCTTGAGATGTTACCTATAAGACCACAACAAGCTTATTCTTTTCGTTGTTGATTTTCTCAACAACTCCGTTTAAACCTTCCTTCTAAAAATGCTTTCGATTTCATTCGTGGCACAAGTTGTCATTGTCTTCTCCGTTATTTTCAATCAACTCTTTCAATTCTTTCCGGTGGTTTTGTGTCATGTCTTCATCAAGTATCATTCCATCCTGTCAAGCTCGTGTTCTATTCCTCCATGTTTTCAGCCGGAGTGCTGCCTAAATCCTTTCAGTCTTATTCGTTTCTTATCTCGTTCTAACCGGAGTGGTTCCATAGTCTATCTGATTTCGTGAGCTTTCGATTCTCTTCATTCGCGTCGTTAATATCTTCTTCTCGAGTGCTCTCAATTCTTTGCTTCTTCTCTTGAGTTCTTGTTTCACCTCATCCCTTTTCCCCTTCCGTCTCAGTCCTAAGATCTCGGGACGAGATCTCTTGTTAGTAGAGGAGTGTTGTAACGCCCCGGATTCGATGTGCCAGGTGTCTTCCAGTTATTTTGCCGTTTGCCATGTCATTTGCTTGCGTGTTGCATTTTGCCATGTCATCATGTGCATTGCATTGCATACGTGTTCGTCTCATGCATTCGAGCATTTTTCCCGTTGTCCGTTTTGCAATCCAGCACTCCTATGTCCTCCGACGTTCCCCTTTTTGTCTCCTGTTGTGAGCAGGTGTTAAACATTCTCGGAATGGACTGTGATTTGCCAAGCGGCCTTGGTAAACCACCAGTAGACCGCCTGTCAAGTTTCGTGTCATTTGGAGTCCGTTTGATACTCCAACGGTTAACCGGGTAGCCGTAAAAGCCTCTTTTGTGTGCATCCCAACACCCCTCCAAAATGGACCAATAACACATCCAAACCCCCTCCATGCTCTTGGTCGTTCGATCACGATCGTGTGGGCGAAAACCGTTCCTCATTTGGACTCTCCTAGCTTCCTCCACCTATA
>NC_057795.1:132954278-132956592 GCF_018294505.1 Triticum aestivum | reverse complement strand
GCCGCCGCGGGGAGCGCCGCCCGCCGCCGCCGCGCCTCGCCGCCGCCGCCTGCGTCCTCCATCCCGCGTCCCCGCGCCTCCCCGTCGTCGCCGGAGCACCGCCGGAGTTCACCGGAGCCCTCTCCGGCCGGATCCGGAAAAGGTGGACCAGATCCACCGAGATATCATCCGAACACCCCGCCGTCCCGCTCCGCTCCGTCCCGGGATCTCCCCGTCCAACTTCCGCGGAGGTGAAATTCCACTCCCCGAATCTGTGACATTTTCATGTCCTGTTCATCACATCATATCTTCATGCATATTGCACCATTTTGCGTGCATGATTTATCAAAATGTTAATCAGGATGTGCCCTTCATTTCATTACATTGTGCCATGTTGGTTTGAGTTCATCTTGGTGCCCTAATCATCGTTGCAAGAGTGCTATATGATGTTAACCTGTTGAAACTATTATAACTTGCTGTTTTGTCTTTTTCATTCCATTTCGTGTGTGCATCCTATGAGCATGAGCTCTACATGTGTTTTGTGTTGTATCATGGCATCTTTACATAGGTGCAATCCATGTATTTTTGTGTGTCTTGTAGTGAGTGCATCGAGCTCGTGTAGTAGAGTACTTGCTATTACTGTTCTGCTAGTCTGAATCTGCTATATCATGATGCTATGTGAACCTGCTGCTACAAGTCATTCTGTGCATAATCACTACTAGGGAAAACCTTATACACAGAAGTTTATCAGTAGCGCGGTTTAAAAATGAGCGCTACTGCTAATTAGTAGTAGCGAGGGGTATAAAAGCCGCGCTACTACGAAGTTGATAGTAGTAGCGCGGGTTTATAACCCTCGCTACTACTAAGTGATTTCCGCCGTGCCCCTCTGGACCAGCCATAGTAGTAGCGCGGGTTATAAACCCACTCTACTACTAAGTTGATAGTAGTAGCGCGCGTTATAAACCCCACGCTACTACTCAATAGTCTCCACCGTGCACCCATGACATGCCATAGTAATAGCGTTGGATTAGTGTGGGGTATAAACCCAACGCTACTGCTAAGTTATCTCCTTGCCGCCCCACCTCAGCCTCTCACCCCTGCTCTGCCTTTCTCTCCCCCGATGCCTCTCCTCGTCCTCCACTTCCCATGTTTCCCCCAACCAACCCCGCCGACGCCGACGACCTCCTCTCCCCCAACCCCACCGCCGGCTCCCCCCACCTCACGCGCGGATCCTCCTCGTCGTTCCCTTGTGCCGGCCCCAAACCATAGCTAGGGGCCCCCTTCTCCGGGTGCGGCACGGCGCGGGGAGGGCTCCCTCTTGCCTGCCGCCGATGTAGACGGCCCGCCGGAGGTCCTGCTACTTGCTCCTCCGACCCTCCTCCTACTGCTGCTAGTGCGGACCGATGCCATGGAGGTGAGGTTCCCCCTGATCCTCTCTTCCTCTTCACCGCAGGCAGCCCTTGACCCCCTTGGATTCGATTTGGCAAGCCATGTGCAGGCAGGGAAGGACAGCATGGTGTGCCTGGTGCGCGAGCTCGAGGGCGCTGGCCTGCTCGTTGAGCGCGTCCGTGGCGTCCCCGCTGAGTTCATCAAGTTCAGTGCGGCTCTCTGTCATGACACCAACACCGAGGCTCACTGCTACGTGGTTACTTCTGAATACCGACCAACTTGTAAAATTCACTGATGGATGTGAATTGTTCTGCAGAAACTGGGTAACAGATGTAAGACTCGGAAAATGATGAACAAGGTAATGGATTTCATTTCATCATCATTGGATTTAGTTGCTCGGTCGTTACTTTCAGTCGTTGGTCAGCAGGCGAACCTGCTAACTTGGAACTGAAGTTCTGAAGGTCTATTTTTCCGCATGGTCTGAAACTCTGAAGGTTGACAGTGAAACATCACCATATATCAAAACTGCACACGATGAGGATGCAGTCGGGAAGTTGTATGGTCTAAAACTCTGAAGGATTCAGTCATTAGTAAGAACGAACTGTATGAGCCAATAAACAACCTGTTCCAATGTTGCACGAAACATGTTTTAATTAGCATTGGTATACATTCAAAAAAAAGACTACTTGTTTTCTGTTTAAGGATCCATTCACCTAGTTCCGAGTTTTGATGGCTTTTGTTCTATTTGTTCACAGATCAAGTCTTTCATTGCCTTTACCGTGTTTCTTAAAGACTTTGGTGGTCTCCTTTTCATCATCAGCAGCTCGTTCGGAGCGTTCGTACTGGTGTGTACTCTTCTTCTGAATGCACTGTATCAAGAATTATTTCATGTTAAGGGGTTATCAAGATGCATACTATTGTGGCTACCATTAAATGTAGACTTGCA
>NC_057795.1:132953086-132954268 GCF_018294505.1 Triticum aestivum | reverse complement strand
CTACGTGGTTACTTCTGAATACCGACCAACTTGTAAAAATTCACTGATGGATGTGAATTGTTCTGCAGAAACTGGGTAACAGATGTAAGACTCGGAAAATGATGAACAAGGTAATGGATTTCATTTCATCATCATTGTATTTAGTTGCTCGGTCGTTACTTTCAGTCGTTGGTCAGCAGGCGAACCTGCTAACTTGGAACTGAAGTTCTGAAGGTCTTTTTTTCCGCATGGTCTGAAACTCTGAAGGTTGACAGTGAAACATCACCATATATCAAAACTGCACACGATGAGGATGCAGTCGGGAAGTTGTATGGTCTAAAACTCTGAAGGATTCGGTCATTAGTAAGAACGAACTGTATGAGCCAATAAACAACCTGTTCCAATGTTGCACAAAACATGTTTTAATTAGCATTGGTATAGATTCAGAAAAAAGACTACTTGTTTTCTGTTTAAGGATCCATTCACCTAGTTCTGAGTTTTGATGGCTTTTGTTCTATTTGTTCACAGATCAAGTCTTTCATTGCCTTTACCGTGTTTCTTAAAGACTTTGGTGGTCTCCTTTTCATCATCAGCAGCTCGTTCGGAGCGTTCGTACTGGTGTGTACTCTTCTTCTGAATGCACTGTATCAAGAATTATTTCATGTTTAGGGGTTATCAAGATGCATACTATTGTGGCTACCATTAAATGTAGACTTGCAGCACCATGTCTTCTCAAACTAATAAAAAGGAAGTACTGTTGCCATGCCATTTGGGTAGTTTTAACAATTTTATTTTGTCCATTTTACTAGCTGTAAAATGTCAAATCTGGCATTGTTGCTGCTTCGATGTTTGATCTTCATACATTTTGCTTCTGCAATATCCTGTTGTAGCATCTGACAGTGGAATGCTTTAACAACAACCTTCCTGAAAGATTCCAAATGTGGTGGCAGGTTATTCTTATTGTTTAACCACATGATAGGCTCATGTCTGTTGAGTTTGTGCAATTGATTTGCTGCAGTCCAAATTTATGTGTTCATGCTTATATTTATTGTTTGCATTCTATATGTGACAATGCAACAGTTCTTTGAGGCATCAATCCATGATAACTAAGCATATCGGTTTATGCTTAGATATAAAGAAACCAAATATATATTCTGTCTTATTATACGGAACCAATTATATTTAATCCATGTTAGAGGCCAA
>NC_057795.1:132950501-132953076 GCF_018294505.1 Triticum aestivum | reverse complement strand
CGCCGATGTAGACGGCCCGCCGGAGGTCCTGCTACTTGCTCCTCCGACCCTCCTCCTACTGCTGCTAGTGCGGACCGATGCCATGGAGGTGAGGTTCCCCCTGATCCTCTCTTCCTCTTCACCGCAGGCAGCCCTTGACCCCCTTGGATTCGATTTGGCAAGCCATGTGCAGGCAGGGAAGGACAGCATGGTGTGCCTGGTGCGCGAGCTCGAGGGCGCTGGCCTGCTCGTTGAGCGCGTCCGTGGCGTCCCCGCTGAGTTCATCAAGTTCAGTGCGGCTCTCTGTCATGACACCAACACCGAGGCTCACTGCTACGTGGTTACTTCTGAATACCGACCAACTTGTAAAATTCACTGATGGATGTGAATTGTTCTGCAGAAACTGGGTAACAGATGTAAGACTCGGAAAATGATGAACAAGGTAATGGATTTCATTTCATCATCATTGGATTTAGTTGCTCGGTCGTTACTTTCAGTCGTTGGTCAGCAGGCGAACCTGCTAACTTGGAACTGAAGTTCTGAAGGTCTATTTTTCCGCATGGTCTGAAACTCTGAAGGTTGACAGTGAAACATCACCATATATCAAAACTGCACACGATGAGGATGCAGTCGGGAAGTTGTATGGTCTAAAACTCTGAAGGATTCAGTCATTAGTAAGAACGAACTGTATGAGCCAATAAACAACCTGTTCCAATGTTGCACGAAACATGTTTTAATTAGCATTGGTATACATTCAAAAAAAAGACTACTTGTTTTCTGTTTAAGGATCCATTCACCTAGTTCCGAGTTTTGATGGCTTTTGTTCTATTTGTTCACAGATCAAGTCTTTCATTGCCTTTACCGTGTTTCTTAAAGACTTTGGTGGTCTCCTTTTCATCATCAGCAGCTCGTTCGGAGCGTTCGTACTGGTGTGTACTCTTCTTCTGAATGCACTGTATCAAGAATTATTTCATGTTAAGGGGTTATCAAGATGCATACTATTGTGGCTACCATTAAATGTAGACTTGCAGCACCATGTCTTCTCAAGCTAATAAAAAGGAAGTACTGTTGCCATGCCATTTGGGTAGTTTTAACAATTTTAGCGTGTCCATTTTACTAGCTGTAAAATGTCAAATCTGGCATTGTTGCTGCTTCGTTGTTTGATCTTCATACATTTTGCTTCTGCAATATCCTGTTGTAGCATCTGACAGTGGAATGCTTTAACAACAACCTTCCTGAAAGATTCCAAATGTGGTGGCAGGTTATTCTTATTGTTTAACCACATGATAGGCTCATGTCTGTTGAGTCTGTGGAATTGATTTGCTGCAGTCCAAATTTATGTGTTCATGCTTATATTTATTGTTCGCATTCTATATGTGACAATGCAACAGTTCTTTGAGGCATCAATCCATGATAACTAAGCATATCGGTTTATGCTTATATATAAAGAAACCAAATATATATTCTGTCTTATTAGACGGAACCAATTATATTTAATCCATGTTAAAGGCCAATTCAGGAATTGTAGCTGCTTCAGTATTTGATCTTCATATATCTTGCTTTTGCAATATCTTGTTTTAACATCTGAAAATGGAATACTTTAACAATATAATCTTCCTGACTTTCTGCAACTGATTTTTGTTGTAGTCCAAAATTATATGTTTGTGTTTATTGCCTTTTTTAGTGTGTTGATATTTTAAAGGGGAACAGGGCAACGTGTTGCACTCTTGCTTTTGTTAGAGCACTATATTTTTATTGTTAAGCTATCCAATCATTTCCGTTTGTGGCCGGTTATCACCTTATGATCTTGAGATGTTACCTATAAGACCATAACAAGCTTATTCTTTTCGTTGTTGATTTTCTCAACAACTCCGTTTAAACCTTCCTTCTAAAAATGCTTTCGATTTCATTCGTGGCACAAGTTGTCATTGTCTTCTCCGTTATTTTCAATCAACTCTTTCAATTCTTTCCGGAGGTTTTGTGTCATGTCTTCATCAAGTATCATTCAATCCTGTCAAGCTCGTGTTCTATTCCTCCATGTTTTCAGCCGGAGTGCTGCCTAAATCCTTTCAGTCTTATTCGTTTCTTATCTCGTTCTGACCGGAGTGGTTCCATAGTCTATCTGATTTCGTGAGCTTTCGATTCTCTTCATTCGCGTCGTTAATATCTTCTTCTCGAGTGCTCTCAATTCTTTGCTTCTTCTCTTGAGTTCTTGTTTCACCTCATCCCTTTTCCCCTTCCGTCTCAGTCCTAAGATCTCGGGACGAGATCTCTTGTTAGTAGAGGAGTGTTGTAACGCCCCGGATTCGATGTGCCAGGTGTCTTCCAGTTATTTTGCCATTTGCCATGTCATTTGCTTGCGTGTTGCATTTTGCCATGTCATCATGTGCATTGCATTGCATACGTGTTCGTCTCATGCATTCGAGCATTTTCCCCGTTGTCCGTTTTGCAATCCAGCACTCCTATGTCCTCCGGCGTTCCCCTTTTTGTCTCCTGTTGTGAGCAGGTGTTAAACATTCTCGGAATGGACTGTGATTTGCCAAGCGGCCTTGGTAAACCACCAGTAGACCGCCTGTCAAGTTTCATGTCATTTGGA
>NC_057795.1:132932225-132946814 GCF_018294505.1 Triticum aestivum | reverse complement strand
TCAGGAATTGTAGCTGCTTCAGTATTTGATCTTCATATATCTTGCTTTTGCAATATCTTGTTTTAACATCTGAAAATGGAATACTTTAACAATATAATCTTCCTGACTTTCTGCAACTGATTTTTGTTGTAGTCCAAAATTATATGTTTGTGTTTATTGCCTTTTTTAGTGTGTTGATATTTTAAAGGGGAACAGGGGAACGTGTTGCACTCTTGCTTTTGTTAGAGCACTATATTTTTATTGTTAACCATGCTATGGTCGAAACTCCTTTTTATTCTGCTCATATGACATTCCTCATCTTTTGTTTTCTGTCCGATGCCTCCTGTATGTAGAGTAGAAATATTCTTAATTTAGTGTTTCTTGAACATGGCCAGGGCAATGGATAAAATCTACTTTGGATAGTTGACAGAGGGAGTACATTCTAAGTTGACTTTTTTCCTACGGATTTGCTTATCGTGACGATGCTTGCAAGGATGCAGAGGGAGCGGATCATTTGGGGAGATAGGGTGCCACTGTTTGGTGTTTTTATGCATTTTGGTTTGCTTGTAACTGTGTTTGCACTAGCTAGGAGTAAGTGACTTGTAAGAAGTGTAGGTGTTTTAATTGAAGGCATGAAAAGCCATGACAATATGTATGCTCTTACAGGATGTGCTCTAATGCCGCTGGTTTATTATAAATCTTGGATTAGTAATGATGTGTAATGCTGCTAGTTTATTGCAAATATGTGTTTGTTTTAGTTGGAATTGTATGCATAGAATGGAATTGGTGGATTTTTTTTAATTCCTAATTAGTTAGTAGTAGCGTGGGAAAACACCAGACGCGCTACTACTACTTCATTAGTAGTAGCGTGGGTTTGCATCTAGGCTAGTACTAACTTTTTAGTAGTAGCGTGGGAAAAAACCTGAGGCGCTACTACTATTGCATTACTAGTAGCGCGGGTTGCACCCGCGCTACTACTAAAATGTTACTAGTAGCTTGGGTTTCACCCGCGCTACTACTAACTATTAGTTGTAGCGCGATACTAGTAGCGCGACTACCCGCGCTGCTAGTAGCCATTTTACCCGGGCTGCTAGTAGCTTTTTTCCTAGTAGTGAATATGGAGATGTTTACTAAGGATGTTTTGTTATACATGTCATGCTCTATCCATTAATATCCCTCGTTGCAT
Organism: Triticum aestivum; assembly: GCF_018294505.1. Classification (NCBI taxonomy): domain Eukaryota; kingdom Viridiplantae; phylum Streptophyta; class Magnoliopsida; order Poales; family Poaceae; genus Triticum; species Triticum aestivum. The sequence goes on along the minus strand of NC_057795.1, from coordinate 132,945,649 downwards.
TTATAGCCTGCTGTAACTTGTTGTTATCTTGCTCCAAACTTGCTAAATAATGTTGCTGTCAGTCTGATAACATTAAGTTCAGTTTTGCCATGTGTTTTGCTAGTGATACATGCACCCTCTGAACTTGCTCTTGCCATGTTTAGCTTCCTAAATATGACGTCTTACGGTTGGTCACCTTCCATGCCATGTATTTCTCTGTGGTGAGTGGTACAAGCTCACCAACATGCCTACCTATTGTTGTTCCTGCGATGTCTGAATCTGTCATATCATTTGCCATGTTTGCATGGATGATTCCATCTTTTCTGGTGATCTTTAGAATTGGTTCAGTAAGGGAGTTTTGTTCTTTGCCTTTATTACTAGCATGCCATGCCTTTTTTTCTATGTTAAGTTCCTGTAGCATGATGTTTGATAGCTCTAAACATTGCAAACTGATGTTATTTCTGCCAAGTCTGTAAACTGTTTTCTGGAGATAGCTCAGTGTTCATGTTTTGTCATGCTTTACCTGTACTTCATGCCCATGCCTTTTGTTCTTATGTTAAGGTGCTATAGCGTATTGTTTTGATGCTCGCTAGATGCCTAGTTGCTGTTTTGGACAGCTTGTCCTTTGAACTTGTATAGAGTGTATGTGTTGATCCGTTGCTCCGTTTTGAGTGTGCTCTATATGGAACTTGCTTGATTTTCCATGTAGTTTCATATTATCATGTTGCATTCTTGTTTTGAGGTGTTTGCTTGATGTTTGTATGCATTTTGCATCAATGCCATGTTTAACTTGTTTTGCTCATATCTTCTAGGCCGTAGCTCTGAATTAAATGAACTTTATATGTAACTTGACTAGAATCTCGTGTAGATCCTCGTAGTGCATCTTTAACTTGCTGTTTAACAACTTGAACATAAGGTTTATTCAGATCTGGACCAATTTCTAAATTTGCATATGAGGACTTACCGGAATTGTTATATGTTGTTTCCAGCCTCATTTAAACTTGCTTTGATGTGTTGCTCTTGTATGCATCATCTCTTGCCATGAGTAGCTCCATGTAGCTTTGTCATGCATCATGCTTGTTGTGCATCATGTCTTGTCTATGTGTGGTGTGTTTACCATGTTGTGTGCTTCTTCTCGATAGTTCCCGTTTCGTTGCGATCGTGAGGATTCTTTCATCTACGCTTGGTTCGGCTTCATCCGTTCATCTTCTTCATGGACTCGTTCTTCTTCCTAGCGGGATTTCAGGCAAGATGACCGTCACCTTGGATCTCACTACTATCATTGCTATGCTAGTTGCTTCGTTCTATCGCTTTGCTGCGCTTCCTATCATTTCTCTTCAAGCCTCCCCAAATTGCCATGTCAGCCTCTAACCTTTTTCACCCTTCCTAGCAAACCATTGCTTGGCTATGTTACCACTCTGCTCAGCCCCTCTTGTAGCATTGTTAGTTGTAGGTGAAGTTGAAGATTGCTCCATGGTGGACAGGATTATGTTGGGATATCACAATATCTCTTATTTAATTAATGCATCTATATACTTGGTAAAGGGTGGAAGGCTCGGCCTTATGCCTGGAGTTTTGTTCCACTCTTGCCACCCTAGTTTCTGTCATACCGGTGTTATGTTCACGGATTTTGCGTTCCTTACGCGGTTGGGTGATTTATGGGACCCCCTTGACAGTTCGCTTTGAATAAAACTCCTCCAGCAAGGCCCAACCTTGGTTTTACCATTTGCCTCACCACCACCTATACCCTTCCCTTGGGTCGGCCAACCCGAGGGTCATCTTTATTTTAGCCCCCCCCCCCCGGGCCAGTGCTTCTCTAAGTGCTGGTCCGAACCGAGCCGCCTGCGGGGCCCCCTCAGGGAAACTCGAGGTCTGGTTTTACTCGTAGCCTGTCTCATCTAGTGTTGCCCTGAGAACGAGATATGTGCAGCTCCTATCAGGATTGTCGGCGCATCGGGTGGCTTTGCTGGTCTTGTTTTACCATTGCCGAAATGTCTTGTAAACTGGGATTCCGAGACTGATCGGGTCTTCCTGGGAGAAGGAATATCCTTCGTTGACCGTGAGAGCTTATCATGGGCTAAGTTGGGACACCCCTGCAGGGTATAAACTTTCGAGAGCCATGCCCGCGGTTATGTGGCAGATGGGAATTTGTTAATGTCCGGTTGTAGATAACTTGACACCAGATACGAATTAAAACGCATCAACCGCATGTGTAGCCGTGCTGGTGTCTTCTCGGCAGAGTCCGGGAGGTGAACACAGTTTTGGGTTATGATTGACGTAAGTAGGAGTTCATGATCACCTCTTGATCATTGCTAGCTTCACAACCATTCCTTTGCTTCTCTTCTCGCTCTCATTTGCATATGTTAGCCACCATACATGCTTAGTCGCTGCTGCAACCTCACCACTTTACCCCTTCCTTTCCCATTAAGCTTTGCTAGTCTTGATACCCATGGTAATGGGATTGCTGAGTCCTCATGGCTCATAGATTACTACAACAATAGTTGCAAGTATAGGTTATGCGATGATCTTGACGTGAGAGCGATGTTTGCTTGTTTTGGAGTTCTTCTTCTGCTTCTTGGATCAGGGGATAGGTTCCAGGTCGGCAGCCTGGGCTAGCAGGGTGGATGTCGTTTGAGTTTCTGTTTATGTTTCATCCGTAGTCGGATGTTGATCTTGTATATGATGTATTGTTGTATTCGTGTGGCATTGTATGTATTGGTTGTATCCCCACTATTATGTAATGTTGATGTAATGATATCCACCTTGCAAAAGCATCTTCAAGATGCGCTTATATCCTTGGTGGGACCTTTGAGTTCCTTTAGGATAGGGTCGCATCTTGGGCGTGACAGTAGGTGTCGCGTCATTTATAAATATTTTTTTCTTCAGTGGCACGTACGCAATATGATAGGTCCATATGGAGAGAAACGGAAACCGCTCCACTATATACATAGTCAGGACGGGCCAGCCTACATGGTTGCTTGCTGGGGTAGCTCTCTTCACACTCTCTCGCACAAAACGACTGTGGCCACATCTCTAACATCCCGGCGGATCACGTCCGCTTGGGGAAGGGGTGGATGCTTAGTGTAGATGCGGTGTCCGTCGCCGACGGCGAAAACCCACTGTCGGCACGTCCCGATCAGGGGTCCCCGCCATTCTCTCTCACAAAGCCGGTGAGGTTGTCTTCGTCCCTTGCTCACTGCCGCGACGTGGGCAGTTGCCGCCTCCCGCCGCCCTCCTCAAGGTCGAGCTAGGTCCCTTAGGTACAACTCCCTTTACAGCCGGCTTGCACCACTGCTCCAGCTGCCCACATCACTCCTTGTGGATATTTCTCTACTTCTTCGCTCCGCACATACCTGATACCTCTACTGGCTTCTACGTACTGTATTTGTGATAAGTTTATGTCTCATCAACTAGTCCTAGTAATCTTATTCTAATCACGCTTCTTCAATTTCTTTGCCACAGGGATGCTCATCTCGATTTTGGTGAAACTACACAAAATGATCCGATGGTCAAAAGGTTGCAAACTTCATTTATTAGGAAGCTCTAACGTTGCCAGCAAATTGAAGCGTGGTCAGGGTTCACGATTCAAGGGCTAGGGACTGCATGGATTGTTTTTTTCTTTATCTGCCTCTGTTCCAAAATAAGTGTCAACTTTAGTAGTAGTACAACTTTGTACTAAAGTTTGCACAAAGTTGAGACACTTATTTTCGAACGAAGGGAGTACATACTTGCTATGATCTGTCAACCATTGAGATGCAATAGCATGCATGTTAGTCTCCTTTGTAATTGATGAAATGTTGCAATGGGCAACCTTGGACGCAAGAACATGTAACAGGAGCTGGAGGCTTCATAGCATTGTACAAATTTATCTCGCTGATAAATTATAGTACGTACTAGTACTATACTAGTACTTCCTCCGTTCCTAAATATAGGTCTTTGTAGAGATTTCACCATTAACCACATGCAGATGTATATAGATGCATTTTAAGTGTAGACTCATTCATTTTGTTCCGTATGTAGTTCACCTAGTGGAATCTCTGCAAAGACATATCTACTAGTAATAGCTAGCCACCACTACTAGGAATTCTCTATCCTCTCCTTGAGCCACATCTTCAAAATTGACGTAGCCGTTAGATGAAGTAAATCAGTCATAATAGCCGTCTGATCTAGACGTTGAGAGGCTTAGCACTAAGCCACATGCAAGCATGCAGAAATACCGTGGCACATGCATGTGAGTGTGTTTTAAATCACATCAACATGTCTGCATGCAAGCATGCACCGGTAGCATGCATGTAAGTGAGCTTTTAAGTCCCATTAACATGTCAAAAAGAAAAATATAATCCCATTATGCAGTAGGAGTTGGCTGATCTTTTTTCCTTATGTGGGATGATCTAAATGATGATGGGAGTTTATTTAGTTTGGCTACCATATTTGTCATGCGGTTATAGATTTTATTAGTTCTATGAAATCGATAATTTTGTGCAGAGAGATATACCGCTGTTCCGCGGCAACAAGCGGGGACTCATCTAGTAATATTTAGGAATGGAGGGAGTACTATGTAAAGAGTTAGGTGTCGCACGGTGATAGTGTGAGGTGGGCCATGTAATCACTGAGCCTGCGTGTTTTCACTGCTCTAGCACTCCTCCGCTGTAAGATTGGAGAAAATTGTAATGTACTACCTCCTTTCGCCAAAAGCGTGGGACATCCAGTAGTCCTACCACCTCAGTAATAAAGACCAATGAGCCGTCAAATCACATAGACCCAGCAGTAAGTTGGACGGACGAAGCAACCATCACTCTTGCGCCAGTGAGAGGTCCCGTCCACTCTGCCCGGGCATGAATGCGACACTGATTCTTTGGAGCGACGCTGACCGTTTCGTGCGGGAAGTGCGCGCGGGCAATGGAGGGGCTTTGGGTGGGCCAGGCGGATCAATTGGACAGTGTTCCGGAGCAGTAGCGAAATGTGTGAGGTAGTAAGATACACCGCTGGCGCTTTTAGTTTTTCTTGTTAATTTGTTTGTTTCACCCTCTGACTGGTGGGACCCAATGTACTACGTGGAGAGAGGTAAGGTGACTAAGGCTGCATTATTTCTACACCACTGTGGATAGTCTTACCACCAAAGCCACATGACACGATTATGATTGAAATCCTAATGACTCCCACACACACACACAAAAAAACACGGCATGCCTGTCACACGAATGCAGGAATGTATAAAAGGTTATTTTCCTCTCGTTGAACATAATGGGAGGGTTGTGTAGCTGGTTAGCCTGTTCGCTCATCAAACTTGAGGTCTCGGGTTCGATAACTACACTTGAGCATAATTTTTGCCAGGAGGATTCTTTGACTGGTCAAAATGTTTTCTAGGGTTTGCATGCTTCACACTCTCTCTCTCCAGTATATATATACACGTTGGAGCCTCAGCGCTTGTAGTTTCTCTCTTCACACTCTCTCGCCCTCTCCCGCTGGATCCTCAGCGCTTGTAGTTGCTCTCTTCACACTCTCTCACCCTCTCCAGATCTAAACAAGACTTCGTTGGCGTCTCTCTCCCCTCACTGCTGCTCAAAGAGCCGGCAGGATCCGTCCGCCGGGAAGGGAAGGAGGCTTAACGCTGTTGCCGTCGGCGAGGGAGGGAATCCACTACCGGTGCTGTTGTTCACTTTCCACCCAGCGGCGGGGCAGGAGGGCCTCCGACCCTTCTTCTTCGCCGTCGTCCCATCGCCCACCGAACCACGCCCCAAGAACCTTAAGGTATATTTTACTTACTCCACATGCATTGCTCTAGCTGCATGTATACCATGAATCTCGAACGTGGTTCAAAGAGGAAAGGAGTGAGGGAAAGTAGTGGGAAAAGTTGTATATAGCATGAATCTAGGACGTGGTTCAAAGAGGAAATGAAGGGGGAAAGTTGTATAGCATGAATCTAGGACGTGGTTCAAAGAGGAAAGGAAGGGGTGAAAGTACTAGTTCAAAAAGGAAAGGAAGGGACAAGGCTGTAGAGTTTGAGCAGGACTAGATTTGCTGCGCTCACATAAGGAAAGGTGTCTAAAGATAACAAAACTTGGACCAACACAAATATGCTCCTTGGTTGTTTGTTCTTTGTTGCACAGACTATGCATGACCACAGTACATCGGTAGATGCACATGGTGCTGGTGCATCCACTGTCTTGTGCAACTCATTAGCTGTTGTTAATCTATGGCCCTGTTTGGTCAAAAACTCCCTAGTCCCTACCTGCTTGATTCCAGGGACTAAACATGGACTAGAGGTTATTAAATGACATCATAAAAGACCATGTTACCCCTAGTAATGAACTAATAGAAACACGGTGCGATGCGTGGCAGGGGGCAACTGTTGGAAAAAGTCCCAAAAAGACTCCCTCGGGATCATCTTTCTTTAGTCCTAGATACCCACTCTTAGTCCCGAAAATTCCCTCCTGTTTGGTTTAGATGTGACTGACACAGGGTTTTTTTAGTCCCTACGCCAAAATGTCCATGTAAACAAACACCCTCTAATAATGCCGCTGGAAAATTGATGCAATGCCACAGTTAAAAGCAAATTACATGTTTAATGAATTTTATTGTTAATATAATCTCTATGTTAATATTAATCAATGCCACCGTTTGAGAAATGCTACTGTCTTGCTTTCTTTCCCATTTAGATAAGGTAGATGCTTCTTTTTGTTGGTTTCTGTGTCATCCACCGTTATTGACCACTAATTATTTCCTTTGCACCTCTGTGTAAACAGGGTTATCTACTTCACCTCGTTGCCATTGTGACCTTTTGTTGCACTGCACAAAACACTTTTGTTTTAATAGTGTTTTGTGCAGTTCACCAAAATGTCACACCGACAATGTTGCTTGATTGCTTGATCTTAGTGGAACTGCACAAGAGATCTTACTTCCTATCCATTAAGGCGAACTTGGTTCAGATCTTCTTCTTGTGAGTTGTTTGAATTCCGCATCATGAGAGGTCAGTACTAGCCTTCTTTCACATGATTCTACAGTGTGCTTTCATATTTTGTGCTACTTGTACAATAATGTTGCTTGATTTTAGTGAACTGCACAAATGGAGACAAGACTTCCAATCTGTATGTGCACCGTAATATCCCATTGAGGTAAGATAAGGATATTTCACAACTGCTGGCCTGTATTTTGCCACTTTCATCAGAAAATTAAGTTTAGTACTATACTTGTGCTCCCTAATTGACATGCCAAATCTTACATTGAAGGCGAAGCTTGTCTGTTATTGAACCAAGTGATGACGGGGAAGAACGAGCGGAAGAAAAACAAAAATCAACTCCCGGTGCTGTAATGAAGCACTGGAACTGTGATGACACAAGTAATGATATAGTTTTGCATCTTAATTTATTGCTATGGCTAGAACGAGCAAATGTTTTGCCACTGATTTGATGCCATACGTAATTATCTCTACTTGTGCAAACAGGGATCTTCTTTGAAGATACCATATATTTTAGTGGAACTGCACAAGAAGATGTTGGAAACATTAAACTAATCGAGGAGTATATAGTAAGCATGGCCATCCCCGTAGATAGCAACAGATGGTTCCCGAGAAGTGCTTCATCAGTATGCTCTACACAATCAGCCTCCTGACAAAGGTTGGTACTCGCCCACTGATTTCATCCATATGATTGAGCTTTGTTATCTCTATTGGTGTTGTGCTACTGTTTAGATACTACCATGGAAAAGTGGTATTGTCCTTGGGAAGTGCTTCATCTGTGCTGTTTTAAATATTTCCTTTCATTTTTTTCGAGCAAACATGGATGCTAGCATTTATTAGTCCTCTTGTCTTTGCACAACAGGATCATCTTCCTCTGAAGAAGAATATGGAGTACGTGAAGTGACTAGTTCCGATTATGCCAGGATGAAGAAGTACTGTCTATCTTCTCATCAGAAGGAGCATTTGAAGGATGGTTACATTTCTCCCCACAAGACCAAACTAACTTCAGCTCAGAAGGACTGACAAATCTCCATTTTTTTGCTGTGATGCACGAGTACAATGTTGTTCTAGGATTCTTTCTGGTGAGTTCCATTTTTCTAAAAGTGTGCTCTACATGGACCATGTATGTGCCTGTTGAAACTGTCAATTCATAGTACATTTTGCTTTATACTAATCACTTTTTTGTATTTGTGCAAACAAGGGTGCTCAGCTTAATTTCAACGGGAACTGCACAAAATGTTCATGAATACATCGAATCATTCATTTCCACCACAAGAAAGGAGGTGCCCATAAGTTCAAGGCGTTGCAATATATAAGGGCGAAATCATACAAGCTACACGTGAATTTGGTTGATTTTGGTGGAACTGCACAAAAAGAACAGCTGGTTTATTTAGCACGAGTTGCCATGTCAATGTCCGAACTGATGGCAAACCCTGCCCATTCCACAATCATAGGCATTTGATATTTTGGAAAGGGGCAACCTTGTATGCGTTTGATATTTTCAAATGGGACGCCCTTTGCTGTCAGTAGCGACGATCAATTTTTTCTTTATTCTTTAGTTGTGAAGTAAATATTGCCTCTGACATGTGAGTCGCTGAGATGCATAATCATCGATTGTTTTGAATGTTCTCTATGAATTGCCAGGCCTGTGTGTTTGATTGCATTGTACAGAAACGCTAAAAAGCTGCTCAAACTCTTTGTACTCCTTCTGTTCCTTTTTACTTCTCACATTGTGAAAGTGCATACTTTTTTGTATAAGATTGGTCAAAGTAGAGATACTTTGACTGCAGACAAAACTTGTATGCAGACTAGAAAGGACCGGAGGGAGTACATGTGAAACTGCTGCAAATGTGGTGATCACCCTGGGAATAATGCTAGTACGTATTGTTTTGCATGTTCATCCAATGCCAGTGATACAGGAATTCGAACTAATCAAAATAAATTCATTCATACGCGGTCGGATTTCATATAAACATGCCGGATTTCATTACATTTCATACATTCTGCAACTAAAAAGGGGTGTTTGTGGCCGCATCCATCTCCCAGATGCAGAGGCCGGGAGTCATCCTCCTTTTCGAAAAAAAACTAAAAAGGGGTGCGCTGGAGGTATAATTAATCAACCGAAGCAACCCACCTGTGTCCCGCTGAGCCGAACAGAAGCTTCACTGACTTAACTGCCGGTGCAGTTGCGTAACTAACATGTGGCTTGTTGGGCCCACGTGTCAGACAGCCAACTGCACCAGCAGTTAAGTAGAAGCAGCATTCTTCTCCAGCGCAGCTCTCTGACTCCATGTCGCCGCCAAGAAGCTAACCGGCCTTCAATGATCAACCCGCCTAGCTTGGCTTCAACCGGAGGGTAGAAGCGGTGGCCTTACTTGGACCCGAGTGGCAGCGACTTACCGTGTTCTACTCTTCCTCGTTTTGTGTGTGGCGCGGCCTCGTTGGCAGCGGGGCGGGGCCTCGGTGGAGCCGGCGATGCCTCTGTCTTGTTGCCGGCGGGCGGCGCCTCAGCTTAGCGGTGGAAATCCTCCCCCACGTTGCCGGCACGGTGGGGCCTCGGCTGAGCCGGCGATGTCCTCTGCCTCGTTGTTGGCGGGGTGGGGCCTCGGCGGAGCCGGCGGTGTCCTCTGCCTCGTTGTTGGCACCGCGGGGCCTCGGCGGAGCCGGCGGCGACCTCTGCCTCGTTGTTGGTGCCGCAGGGCGTCGATAGAGCAGGGCGTCGTCGGTGCCAGCGGAGCGGGGAGTCATTAGAGCCGGCATTGTCCTCTGCCTCGTCCTTGGTCTCGCCAAACAGCGCCTCGCCCGCTTCATCGCCCCCTTTGCTAGCCTGTTTGTAGGCGGCCGCAGCCTCCGCCACCCGCATGCGGTACCGCCAGCGCTCGAGGGCCCTTGCGGGAGGAGTGGTACGAGTCGAGCAGCGCCTCCTGCTCCGCCCGCTCCGCAGCGATCTGCTCCTCCGCCTGCAGGTGCTCCTGGAGGAGATGGTGGTTGTAGGCGGCGTCGGCCTGCGCCTCCCGGAACTGCTCCTCACGCATCTGCCTCACCCTATCCATATATTGGGCACGGGCCTCTCCGATGGTCATGGCGCAATGCACCAGCGAGGATGGCGCGGAGGAGGGGTTTGGCGCCGGATCGTCGACTACCATGTTCTCCATTGGGACGTCGTCGTCCTCCGGCTGCCTGCCGGCCAGCCGGTTGGCAGCAATGGCTACTATCTCCTTGTGGTCCGTCGTCCGCCCGTCCTGAAGAGCGCTGGAGCGTGAGGAAGCCATGGTGGGCAGTAGTGGTGTGGACAGGAGAAAGGCAACAGATGCGGATGACTGCGGCTATGGCCGGCGCAGCAGTTTATATAGCAATGGTGGGCGGGTGGAGGGACGGACGTGTGACGCCGGAGTAGCCGCCTCGGCAACCGTGTATCATTAATATGTGCGGCAGTAGGATGGACAGACGGCACTTGTGTCGTTTGAAAGCGGAGCAATCGCCTGCACCGGGAAGCAGGACGGCCGGCGCTGACTGTTTCTGGCGAAAAGCGTGCGTGGGCGAGGAGATCACTTTACTTGGATAGGATGACAATGGGGACCCACCAGGTCCATAGCCTCACGTACGCAAGTGCCTCCTTATTTTGCTTCCTCCTGGTTTCCTGACATCACGGTCCCACACTATTGTCTACCTATGTACTCCCTCCTTTCCGATTTATAGGGCTTATCTCAAAATTTTAGATTTTCCATTTTATAAGGCTCAATTTGGTTGTTTTCCATCACATGTTCAGATTCCAAGGTGCATTAAATCATTGCATGCAAGTATTAAGAGAAAATTCACCAATGCATGTACTTTATGCATGCATGCATTGCAATTAATGCATTGATAAACATAATTTTTTGAGGAGAACAAGAGCATTAATTAGGTGCTTTTGCAAAACTAGAAAAAGTATTCCACCACTCGCCATCTACCTTGATTGGTGAGATTTTTGAATTGAGCATTATAAACCGGAAAGGAGGGAGTAGTCAATAAACGAGAGAATTGCACAAGAAGCAGTCGACAGCTGGGACCAAGCAGCTCGTGCAGTATTTGTCTTTTTGAGGTGTGAGCACTGTAGAGTTTTTCAATGTTTACCCCAGATATGAATTTTTCTCCTCTGAACAACAACAAAAACATCGCTGCAGGTATTAACTGGGCGGGCTGTGGCCTGTCTAGCCCAGGCCAGATATCCAGCCCAGATATTGATTTCTTTTCAAGCTGAAAATGGCTAGCCCAGCTATACTTTTTTTAGGAATACCCAGGCAAGGTCAAGTTGTTTTTCTCCACCCCGCTGGGCTGCAAATCTTTCCTAGGAGGGATGCATTAGGCTTAACAAGAAAATGGTCTTTAAGAAATAATAAATGGGATGTAATTATAAAAACTGGGTAGTAACTAGAAAAAAATGCACCAAACAGTGATTACTTTATAAAATATGATTTTTGGAATATTGGAAATTTTAATTTCATTAATTTTTGCGAGTGGAATGTTTCATTGGATTATTATGCAATATAAATTTATATTGAAATTGTATTTAATCTGACTAAAATTTTGGGATAAAAATATTCGGATCCCATCAAAATGTGGGAAATTTTACTGAATTCTGTTTTGAACGGTTGGTTGAAATGGGCTATACTTTTAACAAACTGTAAATGGGTTGTAGTAAATTCCATTAGAATTCAAAAATGGGCTACACATTCTTACAAATCTCAAATGGGCTATAGGTTCTCTACCATACACTTCTGGCCTTACTAAGTTGACGCGTCCCCTCAAAAAACAGAGTTAACAGGTACGCAAGGCTTTGTAAACTTATAGGCAACACACGGTTCAAGCAGCAGTGGCCGTTGGATGTCCATCCAACGGATGCCGTGCTTCTTCTTCAATCTCGGATATTCTAGCTTCACCCGCCCAAAAAATGATTCATCCCCCTGACATCTGGGGCGCACCATTTCGGCAGCTGACCTGTGGGCCTACTAAGTTGACGTACCAAGGGCTTTGTCAACATAGTCAATATAAACGATTCTAGCTGCAGTGGCCGTACGATGTCCATCCAATGGCCGTCATGCTTCTTCAACCTCTGGTCTTCTTGCTCCAGCTGCCCAAAGCAGCGCTGGTCGTGCCGCCTGCTCCTGCCTCTCATGGCCGGTTGTGCTGCCGCGGAGGCCTCACCGCCCCGTACTACTCCCACCGCTGGCCAGGCCATCCCTCCACTCATCCACTGACCCACACCCCCTGTTATTCTGCGGCGACGGCAGCGCAGCCAAACCAATGAACCCTCGTACTCCTCTCCGCGTGTGCATCCACTGCCGCGTCTTCCCCGGCTCCGTGTCGTCCCCTTCCTAGGCCTTGCCATCGTCCACCACCGTGGTGCTCTCGGCGCGGCGTGGTCAACATGGTCAAGGAACGACTTCCATCGGACATGGACTGTACATGGAGAGGCTGATAGCTGGGTCCACGGCAGCCGCAAGGTAGTGCCTCCTTATTACGCGCAAAATAATTATTCCTCCACCTGACAGCAGGGACCCACTGGACGGGCCACCGTATTTCGCGATAAAAATGATTCGCTCCCTTACTGCTGGGACCCACGAGCTACATCTTCGCACGCTAGGAAGTGCGTCCGGGAAAAAAACGATACGCCCCCCTGACTGCTGGGACCCACCAGCTACATCTTCGCACGGAAGGAAGTGCGTCCGAAAAAAAACGATTCGCCCCCCGACTGCTGGGACCCACCAGCTACACCTTCGCACGCAAGGAAGTGCGTCCGGAAAAAAAACGATTCGCCCGCCTGACTGCTGGGACCCAGCAGCTACACCTTCGCACGCAAGGAAGTGCATCCGGGCAAAAAAAATGATTCGCCCCCCCTGACTGCTGGGACCCAGCAGCTACACCTTCGCACGCAAGGAAGTGCGCCCATGCAAAAAAAATGATTCGCCCCCTAGACTGCTGGGACCCACCAGCTACATCTTCGCAGGCAAGGAAGTGCCTGATAGTCGGGACCCACCTGGTCGAAGCGTACGTAGCGTTGTCATCCTGGTCGCGAACGTGTACATACATACTAGACGATGTAGAGGCGCGCATGTTTCGTAGTAGAGGCGCGCACGTAGCATGTACACGTACGTACAGCGGCCAGTGTGCAAGAAAGAAAATACGGTCACGTATGTGTACATACGGGCGGGGTCTCGAACGCTTAGTCGCGCATACCGCAAACGGAGGAAACGGGCCTCCTACGGTCAAAACGGGGGTCCTGTTGATCGGGAGGGGTGTGGCGTACCGCAAAACGGATGAAACGGACCTCCTACGGTCGAAATGGGGGTCATGTTGATCGACAGGGGTGTGGTGTACCGCAAAACGGACGAAACGGACCTCCTACGGTCAAAACGGGGGTCCTGTTGATCAGGAGGGGTGTGGCGTACTGCAAAACAGACGAAAACGGACCTCCTACGGTCGAAACGGGGGTCCTGTTGATCAGGAG
>NC_057795.1:132905518-132932050 GCF_018294505.1 Triticum aestivum | reverse complement strand
GTCCTGTTGATCTGGAGGGGTGTGGCGTATCGCAAAACGGATGAAACGGACTTTTGTTGGAGCGCTACGGCTGAAACGAGGGGGGGGTGAGCGGTGTGGCATACCGCAAAACGGGACTCCACGGGATACTGTTCATCTCCACCGCCGACCTCCTCCAGCCTCCACGGGCTACCGTCGACCTCCTCGAGCCTCCACAGGCTCCTGTTCATCCAGCCTCCACCGTGCGCTACTCCACTGGCTACTGTTCAACCACCCCTCCACGGGCACCCCTCCACTGTCTACTGTTCATCCAGCCCTCCACACCATGGGGTCCTGTTTAACAACCCTCCACGGCCACCCCTCCACCGTCTACTGTTCATCCAGCCCTCCACACCACGGGTTCCAGTTCATCCAGAGGCAACGCCACCACTCACTGTTCATCCAACCCTCCCCCCTCTGCAACACTCACCGTTCATCCCAGAGGCAGCATCGATCGACTTCAGTTAGCAGCAGTAGCGAAGGAATCGCTCCATCGGGTTCAGTTAACAGCCATCGATCGATCGCTCGGGTTCAGTAACGTGTAGCCTGCAGTGCAATCGCTCGGGTTCACTTAGATCCCAACGCCTCGCTCGGCTTCAGTTAGAGCCAACCCCTCGCACACACGCGTGTACCTGTACGAGAGAAACGCGCATCGCTCTCCCACCGTAACCGGCAACTCCCTGAAATTTTCCTCCCCCTCGCTTCTACCATGGTTTTTTCCGTCATGGACAGCCCAAAGAATGTCATGCAGCTGCGTCTCCGGCCCGCCCAGGATGAAAAGCCCATTTTCTATCATGATTTTTTGTCATAGAAGTAGGAGCCCACCACATCTATGATGATACCGAGTTTTGTCATAATTATTGTCATAGAAGTGTCATATGTATGACAGAATTTTTTTTTGTTCGGCCCAAAACGTCACGGATGTGTCTTTTTTTTGTAGTGTAATAATACTAAATTTTTTGGTGGCTTTGGAAGAGCTGATGGGAGTAGAAAAAGATGCACATGCAGACACATGGGGAGCTGGGGCAGTAGAGCAAGGACTCTTTCGAAGAACTTATACCTGAGGGTCGTTGGGATGTCGGCGGCGGCAGGTCGGGTCTGCGGACAATACGGTAGGGAGGAAGAAGGGTCAGAGGACCTCATGAGCCGGCGCTGCGTCAGAGAGAATGGCACAGGCAGAGGATCGGGCCCCTCCGGCAGGTGTGGGTTTCCTCCCTCGGCGGCGATGACCGCGTGAACCATGCACCTTTTAGTCCTCTACACACACCGGCCGAAGGGATCCGGCCGGATCTGTGACCAGCGGTGAGCAGAGAGAAAATGTCGCTACCGCTTTCTTGTTTATATCTGGAGAGGATGAGAGAATGAAGAGAGCAACCCTAGTAAAGCAAGCGCTCAGGCCCCTGCGTCCATATATAGTGGAGTGATTATCTTTTTTCTCTCCACAACAAGCGTTTCAATTTGTGTACGTGGCATTAAAGAAAAGAAACTCTCTATTTAAGGTGACTACTCTACGACTCCTACTGACTACTACAGTCCCTTTTATAGTTTGTGCCAAATTTTGACTAAAGATTTAACTAACAAAATGTTAATGCATGTCAAGAAAAATTATCTCATTGGATTCGTATTTGAACATAGTTTTGAAAAATATAATGTTTGGTGACATGCGTGAACATTTTCTTAGTTTAATCTATGGTCAAAATTTGGCACGAAATACAATGGGGACCAATAAACCCGGACAGAGGTAGTATTGTTCACTTGTGCTCCCCACCCCTCCATTCATTGAACAACCCCACGGGTGAATAAACATACAGTAGGTACTATATTTATATAGAATGAACAAGCTCGAAGTATTTTCGCGTAGTAAAAAGTTGAGGGCGGGGCTTTTCCCGGGCAGTACGCGCGGCAGTTTTCGGGTAGGCGGTTTGACAGAGAGGCGAGGAGGGTGAGCGAGTGGGGCTACGTGATTTGACGGGGCGTTACTGCTGGAAAGACTTGTGATATGACCACTCACTATAGTCATGAATTACTGGCGCTCCGACCGAGGTGATGCCCCCCTTCCGTTCCGCGCTCTAATCTTGTGCATGACACGTCGACCCGGATGCTGGCTCTCCCACATGTCTAGTAAGAAGGAGCAAACAATGATGCGGTATATACTAGTACTATACAACTCCCTCCATTCCTAAACATTAGTCTTTGGAGAGATTTCACTATGGACCACATATGGAGAAAAATGAGTGAATCTACACATAAAATGCATCTATATACATCCGTATGTGGTCCACAGTGAAATATCTACGAAGACTTATATTTAGGAACGGAGGGAGTACTACTCAGGTCGGAGGATTGTGGACCACGGCAGCCCAGTGAACCAGCCGTGCGAACCACGGTAGCCCAGTGAACCAGCAGTAGAAAACAATGTGCTGATATGGCCATAAAAACAATGTGCTACAGTCCACACTGTAGCATGTACAGTAACACTCCTCTTTGTTTGGTCCCTGAGTTAGAGCTAGTTTGGGTTGAAATAGCCTCAAATTATCGAAACAAGAGGGGTTAGTTTGAGCTAGTTTGCTCTAACCCAGCTAAAAAAACTAGCCCGATGGAGACATTCTAATTAGGTTAGTTATCCTCGGGCCCACTAAAAGAGAACTAAAAAATCTCTCCTGCCCGCACCAGATCGCTCCCCTAAAAAAATCTCACCTGCCCGCACCAGATCGCTCCCCCCTCTCGCATGACTCCTCTCTGTTCCCCATAGGGTCGCCCTCCCAAGCACCGCTCGCCCTCTCTCTCCACCGGCCGCCCTCTCCTTCCGGCCTCCGTCGCCCTACTCCGGCCGCCCTCTCCCTCCGACCTTTGAAGGTCGCCCCGCTCCCCCTTCACCAGTCGTTTTTCTCCCTCTGTCGTGCGCGGCGGCGATGCATCTACCAGGGAGGTCGCGAGAGGGGTGAGTTTGTTAGTTCCTTCTCTGTCTCATGTCCATATCATTGATCTTGCTTGCGCTAGCGCTAATTCTGATTTGGAAAAGTAGATCCTGATCAAACTTGCTATAGATTTGTGGTGCACGCATAGAATTGTTTGATACTGCTTGAGGAGGTAATAAATCTTTCTAGAGGCCCAAAGATTCAGGTCAACTTTCTAGGTATTTCAATTTCAGGCTTGCATTATTTGTAGAGGCCCAAAGATTCAGTTCACCTTTCTTGGTATTTCAATTTCAGGCTTGCATTGTTTCTAGAGGCCCAAAGATTCAGTTCACCTTTCTAGGTATTTGAGTTTCAGGCTTGCATTATTTCTAGAGGCCCAAAGATTCAGTTCACCTTTCTAGGTATTTCAGTTTCAGGCTTGCATTATTTCTAGAGGGCCAAAGATTCAATTCACCTTTCTAGGTATTTAAGTTTCAGGCTTGCATTATTTCTAGAGGCCCAAAGAATCAGTTCACCTTTCTAGGTATTTCAGTTTCAGGCTTGCATTATTTCTAGAGCCCAAAGATTCAGTTCACCTTTCTAGGTATTTTAGTTACAGGCTTGCATTATTTCTAGAGGCCCAAAGATTAAGTTCCCAGTAGGCGGCAAGCGGCCCTGCTACCCATGCCGGTGTCGACCTCAACTCGCAAATGTTGGCGTCAGAGGGGTTCCCGGGGCTTGGGCTCTACAAAGCCTTCCTCCAGAGCGACGACGGCAAGCTCCTCCCTCAGTGCGTGAGGGGCTCCGGGCTCCCTCCCTATCGTGAACGACTTCCGTGATGAGTGAGCTCATTCTTTGTTTCATGAAGTGTTTTTTTATTTTGTGAAGCTTGATTGACGACTTCAATGTTTAAGTGGGATATCTCATTTGTATGGAAAAAGTAAAAATTATCATGTTTTGCATGCTTGATTTGTATAGATGGTTCGTTTATTTCAATTGTGAGCGGGAGGAGGCCACAGAAGAGCCGACCACACCAAGAGGGTGCTTGGATCCAAGGGACTTATTTTAGTCTGACTAAAAATAGGGTCCAAAGTAGTCAAATGATTGAGATAAACCATTTATTGTCAATCTAACCTTGCCATCCATACACCTCTTTGGTTTAGAGTTAGTTCAGGGTTAGAATCTAACTCTAACCTCTAACTGAGTTGGAATTCTCCTCGTCTCGGTTCATCGCCATCGTACTTTCCCCATTCCTATGTTTTCAGTATCCTACAAATGAAAGAGGCCTTTTTTCGGGGAAAATCAAAGAGGCCCTTAGACTGGTTTAGGTCCGGTCATTTTTTATAAATGTGTTATGTCCAAAATTTAATGAACGTGCTCCGGTTTCCACGAAAATAATCCAGTTTCATGTAGTAATTCATTGATTTATTTATTCTTCTACGGGGGGTTTGCATGTAATTCGTGAGGTCTAAAATGTAAAGTACCCCGGCATATGCTCCGAGTCGTGCATGCACTATGACCCAGATGCTCTATGTCCCAAATGTCGGCGAATGGGAGCACGTGGAAATAGCCTAGGAGTACATATAGGAGGATAAATGCGTGAAAAAATATGTACTGTGAAGTGTAGCCGCGGTTCGAAAAGGAGTCCTAAAGTGATGACAGCTATAGGTCGCACGCACCCAACTAGTGGTACTAGACATACGACTAATTTTTCCCTAAAAAAAGAGGCACGAGTTCTCAGTACTCCTATTCTATAAACATGATTCCCATCTGACAACAGCGTCCGTGCTACAGCTAGCTCTCCTCCCTCGTTTCTCTCTTCTCGCTCTAAACTCGGCCGACGCCCGGTGGGTGGGGTGGGTTTGCTCAACTGCGGCCCACCTCACAGTGAAAAGATTACGACTGGAATAAAAAATGCCATATACTCCCTCCGTTCATAAATATAAGCCTTTTTAGATACTACTTCCTCCGTCCGGGTTTATTAGGCCTAAAGACAACTTCTCTTCGACCAAGATATATAGTAATTTGCGCACATTAATTCTTCCATTTCACTCCCAATGCACTCTCTCACATGCATGCAGCCAATGAAAAAACACGCATGAAGTGTATTAATTTCCCAGACATGGCACCAACAACAATGACTTTCAATGCAACCAATGAAATGGTTGCATGCATGCACCTTTCCAAAACGAGGCCTTATAAAAAGGGACATGCTTGTGATGCTGAGAGGCCTAATAAACCTGGACAGATGGAGTACTTCAAATGGAATACAGCATACAGATGTATGAACACATAGTTTAAAGTGTAGATTCACTCATTTTGCTTCGTATGTAGTAGTCACTTGCTGGAATCTTTAGAAAGACTTATATTTGGGAACGGAGGGAGTACTATACTAATTAGACATTAAGGCCACGAGGCGATGCAGTGCTGGTTACAGGAGGCAAGGTCGTCTGCGTGCTTCTTGACGGCGGTGAACTTGCGGATGGAGTTGACCATCATGTCGTCCATGCAAGAGGAAAAGCCAGCGTCGGCGAGGGCTATTGCCAGCACTGTCTGGAAACACTCCACTGTGCGGGGCCGCAGGCCGGTGCCCTGGATGATTTGGCACAGCCGACTGCCGCTCGCGTCCATCGCCTCCATAGGTGCTTGTGGCTTCTGGTCACTTGGTCTTGGATTGGAGTGAGCAGTGTTGCGTAGAGACTTGGGAGTAGATGGATTGGAGTGGTGGGCGCCTTTATTATATGAGAGTCCAAACTCTATTGCATTCACATCGTGCTGGCTCTAGTCTGCTTCTCCAATTAATTCCCTCTGCATGTAATTGAGGATGCATCATTGACCGTTCAACGCCTCGGGAACCGCTACCCTATTCCTCCTTGGCATTCAAGCACCTATGGACCCGTCGACAACGAGGTGCCTATGTTGACTTTGTAAATTTCAAGATGATAGTGCCATGCGTGTGTGCGTTCATAGGGGTTAGTGTATGCGCTTGTATATGAGCGCTTGCGTCTGTATTGTGTCAAAAAAAAACAATGTAAATGCGTGTCAAAAAGAGACTAGTCAGTATACTAAATATTGTGCACCTCGGAGAGGAAAACGATAGAACTAGTACGTATTTATTTACGGTGCAGATTCACTCATTTTGCTCCATATGTACTCCGTCTCAGTGTAGTCTAGTCACTTGTTGAAATCTCTAGAAGGGCAAATATTCCTTTCTCATTTGCAGGGCTATACTAGCAAGTAGTTGTACGTACTAGTACAATAGTGGGCTCAAATAGCAATTTTGTCTCATGCAAGAGCCTGGCTATATGCATGCTCCAATGTTCGCAACTGCAACATTCGATTTGCGCTTGGCTCTTTGCCTCTTCGAGAAGACGAACAATGATGTTATTACTACTGCTTCTATAGTGTCGAATCCACTGCTGCATGTCCGTCCACCGCGAGCGGGATGGATAGCTTGTTGTAGAAGTACTACTACTAAGCAACCGCGCGCATGGGCGAGGGAGAAGGCATGTAGTAAAATCAAGCTTCTCCACATTCTATGAGTTGACGCGACACATCATAGCACTGGCCCCACATGCTTGCCTCTAAACTTGGCTGAAAGACCTGCAGTGTACAATATATTTGTTGCAACCTCTAACATTTACCCACCACAAATTAAAATATATGTGGCCGTATGCATTGTTCTGATGCAGAGGCCGGGGAGTCCCCCCTTTTCGACAAAAAAACAAATTAAAATATATATTCCTATCTTGACTAGATGAGCATGCAAACTACAATCACCAGGGTGACGGGTAGGTCCAGAAGACTATTTTAATTAAAAAAAACTTCTAGGCGGCCACATAGCATGGAGCCGACCCCAACGATTTTAAGCTTACAGGCACGGTACACGCTATCTAGACTACTCTACACATGAAACTGCCACACGATCGTCCGGGCTGCGCTTGGCTCTCCGCCTCTTCGGGAAGTCGAACAATGATGGTGTACTACTGCATTGGAGGAGTACTACAGTATGCTTCTGGCCATCTGACACCGATTGAACTGCTGCATGTCCACCGCGTGTGGGAGGGAGAGCGTGTAGCGAAAGCTTCTGCTAGTCTTGCTAGCCACCACACTCATGGGCGAGGGAGGGACGCTCCTGTCATTGCGTGTATGACAGATGGGCCCGACAGGTGTGTGGCCAACCTGTCATACAGCCAAAGGCAGGTGTAGTTAAGTCCGCGAGGGAGAGGATAATCAAACTTCTCGTTAATGTACGAGTTGACGCGACACATCAAAGCACTGCACTCGATATATTTCAATAATTTGCGTTTACCGATGCATTAATTACAACGCATGCATGCATGCCGTGACTCTTCTTTTCATAGTACTTGCATGTGTTGATTTAATGCACCTTGAAGTAGTACTCCCTCCGTTCCTAAATTATAAGTCTTTGTAGGGATTCCATTATGAATTACATACGGATGTATATAGATGCATTTTAAGTGTGGATTCATTCATTTTTCTCCATATGTAGTCCACCTAGTGAAATCTCTATAAAGACTTACTCCCTCCGTTCGGAATTAGGCTGGTCATAGTGGGGAGTAACTTAAATTAGTAACATGCATACGTTACTAGTCTATGTTACTACCTCTATAGTGCATAGTATCATAGATTAGTATCGTAGATGGTCCCATTTATTGCCATGCATGACACATGGTAGCATCACATTTATTATGTTACGGTATCTACCAATGTTACTATAACCATCTCTCTCTTCTTTAATTGCCTGCCACATAAGCATGTTTGTGAGTCCCAAGTGCATGATACTACTTATGTTACTCCCACTATGGCCAGCCTTACTTGTCACAAAAATGGATGTATCTAGATGTATTTAGTTCTAGATACATCCATTTCCGAGACAAGTAATTCCGAACGGAGGGAGTACATTTAGGAACGGAGGGAGTATAAAATATGTGAAGGTAAGATTTGTAATACCCCGGCCCAAGTCGAGAAATGGTTGTGCACGAGGAGGGCGAGAACATGCAGACCGAACAGGAACAGGACCAGATGATGGAGCTCTCTAAGGTCTCGATGGACCTCACCATGCTCCACTGCCCCTTGTGCCTCCGCCCCTTGACGCCTCCAGTGTATGAGGTTCGAATACACCTTGTCCGTTCGTTTGATTGAGCAAGGTGCAGGTTTCTTGATTGATGTACTGTTGGATTGATTTCTGTAGTGCAAGGGAGGGCACCTGGCCTGCGCAGACTGCCGCGTCCAGCGCCCCGGGAACCAACGGCAGTGCCAGAAGTGCGAGCGCAGTGGTGGCTTTGAGGTGCGGAACACGACGGTGGACTCCGCCCTTTCGTTGGTGAGGGTGGAGTGCCCATACGAAGGTTGTGGGCTCTACGTCACTTACCACAAGCTCGCCGATCACCAGAGCGTGTGTCCGCTCGCACCCTACAAATGCCTCATGCCCGTCTGTGGCTACGAAGGCCCGCCGTCGGCGCTCTACCACCACATTAGCACCGTGCATCCCATGCCCATGCACAGGATCTAGTACGGCAAGGTGCTCCAGCTGCAAGTGCCACTGTCGGAGCCACGGCTCTTGTTGTTCGCGGAGGAGGACCACCACGCGTTTTTCTTGGTTGGCAGCATGCTCGATGTCGGCGCGCCTATCGCCGTTTCAGTTGTCTGCATCAGAGCGGGGGCGTCCCCACTGCCGCACTACTTGGCCAAGCTGTGGGCGAACGGCCCGCTGGGGGACCCCAAAGGCACGACCAACGCCGTCAAGGTGGAAATGGAGGTGACAAGCAGCAAGGATCCCGACGACGTTGATGTGCACGAGCTGACCTTCTTGACAGTTCCGCCCAAGCTGCTGGCCGAGGCTAAGCTTGTGTCCCTCCACATTCAGATTGACAAGCTCACGTCCTAAATGTTTCGACAGTGCCTTCTGTTTATCTTAGTAACATGCTAATATAGGGATCACCTTGGTCTACTTTAGCTTAAGAAATGGTGGGTTCTGGTGGCGATGTAGCAATTACTTCGACATCAGATCAGTAATTTCCAACAGTCGAACGGATATTTTGTGTCTATTGGATATAAAGTTCCTTTGGGTAAGAAATACTACTTGTCATCAAAAAATTATGTTTATCAATGCATTAATTGCAATGCATGCATGCATAAAGTACATGCATTGGTCAATTTTCTCTTAATACTTGCATGCAATGATTTAATGCACCTTGGAATCTGAACATGTGTTGGGGAACAACCAAATTGAGCCTTATAAAATGGAAAAACTAAAATTTTGAGATAAGCCTTATAAAACCGGAAATGAGGGAGTAGAAAAAGAAGTACTCCATCCGGGAATAGTGCCGCACTTTGAAACTAGAACCGTCAATAAATTTTGAGCTTGCGTCTCGTCACATTCCAAATTACTCCATGCTATATTGAATTGCAAACCTGTTCACACTGATCACAACCTAAACGGTTTCCCACTTAGGAGCGTATTAGTACCATGCTAGTATATTGAATTCCAAACCTGTTCACACTGATCACAACCTAAATTGTTTCCCACTTAGGAGTGTATTAGTACTCGGTTATAAATACTAGTATGCCAAGATGACTGCACATTCCTCCTCAACTCCTCATCCACAAAAACAAACAAGTCATTCAGCATCCTTCCCTTGCGTCTGCCATGGCCAGCGTGAGTTCTGGGTCGAGAGATTGCCACCAGGGAGAGGCGAGCATGTCAGCGGAAGCACGAGAGATGTCCCGCCTCGCTGCGAGAGCAGCCGACATGTCCCGCCATGTGGAATTAGCAACACAGAGGTCGCACCACACCGCTGAAGGAGCATGGAGGTCCCGCCGTGCCGTCGATGCAGCAGGCTGGTCCGGCCGTGCCGCGGAAGCAGCAGAGATGTCCCGCCGCGCCGCGGCGACCTGGGAAAATTTCTCGCGGGCAGGCGACGACTGTTACAGGCGCATGCATGCGATCGTCCATAGCCAGATGGCTCAGATCTCCGGCTTGGCGAGGTTGCAGGACAACGTGAAAGCCTCATTTGAACAGGCTACCGGCATCATCCGGCAACTAAGGGAGGGCAATGAGAGGCTCCGGGCCGAGCGCGACCTGCTGAGGGAGAAGATCATCCGAAGTGCAGACCAGCAGGAGGAGACCAGTGCCTTGTTGAAGAGGACCAGCGTCATCGTCAAGAAACTTATGGACGAGAATGACATGCTCCGCAACGAGTGCCAAAGGCTGGTGGAGGAATCCGTGGATGTTCTCAAGCAGCGTCTTGAGGATACGAAAGAGCTCATCGCCGCTCGCCGAACGCATCAAGAAAGTAGAGATCAGCGAGCGAGATCCTTGTCTTCTTCTTTTGCCCTTGTGTATTTCGGGCGTAGCCGCATGTGGCTTTTTTAATTATCTTTCTAATTATGTAACACAATTAATCGTCCTTATCTTTCTGTGGAAGATCAATGTTGCGAGGCTGGAATGAAGAAAACTCTTGTTGTGGCGACCCTGGCGTTGCTGTTCTTCTAGTTGCTGCTGGGCTTCCTTCAGTTTCCTGGTTTCTTTTGATGTAATAATCGGTTTAGGATGTGGATTGTGTCGTCGGTTGTGAAATGTTGGGTTCTAGCACGGATGTTTGGCCTTTGTTGGCCTCTTGGGATGTTGCGATTTCAATCTGGTAGCTTTTAGTCCTTCGTGTTAGGCAGGAGTTGTGCTGAACTTCTTGTGAATTGTGGTGGTTTTCAGTAATGAAAATCGGAAGGGGCAATCCTGTCTTTGATAAAAAAAATCATCCTTATATATTCATCACTCTTACATCAAGATCCATGCTTTCAGATTTTCTTTTTTCTCTATTAAATCTCAGTCGAGTGAGACATAGCCACGCCATTAAACAGAGGCTCGGGCACCATTAATGGAGACCTTGGGAGAGAGGTGGACGGCAGATGGAGGTCAAAGAGCTCTCCTCCCGATAAGCACGCGCAGGGGTCTGATCGCACGCCTCTCGGACTCAAATAGCTACCCTGTATGGCGCCTCCTAGCTAATAAAAAATGGGGACGCGTGGCGGCACATAAATGGTACTAGTAAGTAGAACTCCCACGGTTTCAATAATACTTGTGTTTCCGATTGTAACGTGATAGCACTTGTTCCAAAATGACTTTGTTGATTGTTAATGTGTGCGCCTTCGCAAATCGGACTGCAAATTTACCATAGCATGTTGGTGCCATGTCATGGCACCAAGCCAAGATTCATTATTTCATGCATGTTTTGGATTTACAGGAATTAAAAAACTAAGTTTCCCAATGTTTCCAACCCAACCACGACGCCCAGAATTTTGAATTTCATTCCCATTTCTTGCATGGAACCTAGAAATTTACCCGAGGACACACATATGATTTTTCGACCAACTTTGGTGCACTGGAACATGTGCTTGTATTTCAAATTTGAATTATGCACACAAAGGTGACACGTTCCATCCCAGAACCACGAGCCTTCTTGAGAGAAGCTCCGATTTGCAACAAGCTTATACCAAAATTTGTTCCTATTCGGCCAATTTTTTTTAAGACGGCATGGTACTTGAAAGTGCTATTATTGACTAGAGGGGGGGTGAATAGGCGATTTTTATGAAGGCCTTCAAAACTTGGAAGTTTCGAAGACAAACAACAGAAATGACATAATTGTAATGCAGCGGAAGATAAACTACCCAAAGCAAGCCATAGTCAAGTATACAAAGATATGAAAGTACGGGACAAATAGCAGCTAGGTAGTAAGGATCAGGATGGAAGATAGTATGAAGCCAATCAATAGTAGTAGTCAAGCAATGAAGTCAAACAGATACACAGATAGGCAATGACTTCACGAAGACAAACTAAAGTAAGGTTGGGAAGGGATAGAACTAGTTGCTTGTTGAAGACACGAGATTTTTTAGACCAGTTCCAGTTGTTGTGACAACTGTATGTCTGGTTAGGGAGGCTGAGATTTAACTCAGAAGACCGTGTCTTCACCTTATTCCCCTTGAGCTAAGGACACCCAGTCCTCGCCCAATCACTCTGGTAAGTCTTCAAGGGAGACTTCCAAACCTTCACAGACTTCGTTCACCGGCAATCCACATTGACTCTTGGATGCTCAGAACGCGACGCCTAACCGGCTGGAGGATTCACAGTCCTCAAGTGTAATAAGTCTTCAGGTCACACAGACAGAAAGACTTCAGTGATGCCTAACACTCTTTGGCTCTGGGTGTTTGGGCTTTGTCCTCGCAAGGATTTTTCTCTCTCAAATGCTTCGAGGTGGGTTGCTCTCAAACGACAAAAGCCGTGCACAAACTCTGAGCAGCCACCAATTTATGGTGTAGGGGGTGGGCTATTTATAGCCACTAGGCAACCCGACCTGATTTGTCCAAAATGACCCTAGGTCACTAAGGAACTGACACGTGTTCCAACGGTCAGATTTCAAAGACACGCGACAACTTTACTTGGGCTACAAGCAAAGCTGACTCATCCAGCTGTGGATAAGGTTTGCTCTCTTGGTCTTCGCTCGAAGACATAGGATTTGAGTTGAGCATCACTTCAGTCACTCTGACTTAGTTCACTTGGACCCCACTTAACAATACGGTGGTTCCTATGACTCAACAAAGAAGAAAAGGAAACAACGAAGCCACACAGTCTTCGTGCTCCATAGTCTTCACGCAATGTCTTCTCATGTCATAGTCTTCAATATGAATATCTTCTCATACCACCATTGTCTTCAATGTCTTCATACATTTTTAGGGGTCAACTCTGGTAGGTAAACCGAATCGATGAGGACACTACCTGCGTTATCCTGCAATTCTCACAAATGCATTAGTCCCTCAACCAACTTTGTCGCCAATACTCCAAAACCAACTAGGGGTGGCACTAGATGCATTTACAATCTCCCCCTTTTTGGTGATTGATGACAAACTGGTTGCAAGGGCTCCCCTGAAGATGTGCATATAAGTAATTTGCTTTTGGAATGCAAATGCACATGGCAGGTTGTACTTGTGGAGATCCACTTCAACTTATGAAGATAATTCATCATGCATGAAATGATATAGCAAGTAGAATGACATGCATAATGAAAAATGGACGTCTGCAGAATGATCTAAGTGCGGAAGTTATCATCGCACATGCGGAATTTATCATCGCATCATAGTAAAGCAAATAAGTAGCAGACGACCATCAAGTTTAGGTGTTACAACTTAGAAAACCAAATGTTTTAGAAGGCAAGAGTTGTAAGCACGAGGCAAAATATAATGCAACCGCCCATATGAACCCTCTTGAGGACTATCAACTCATACGCTTCTCCCCCTTTTGTCAGTAAGGACGAAAAAAGTTTGAATACATAGAGCATCTATCGTCATCATGAGTAGGTGAAGCAGCAGGGTTGTCGTCGTTGGTTGGCGGTGCAGATGAACTTGGTGCAGTGTCGATGCACGCAGTAGTAGGATGTGGTGAAGTAGCATCATCTTCATCATCGATCACTCTGGCATTTACCATTGCCGCGGAGGAAGAATATTTAGAGTCTTCAAGAGATGGAGTGCGACGTAGGACAGCAGTCCGTGGAGGAGTGGAGTCAAACTGGAATCTCTCATTGAAGCCATCGTCTTGAAGATCAGCTTCAACACTGAGCAGGGTCAAACTCTTCCATGATCGCCGGCAAGTTTCATGAGCAACAAAGGCATTCTTGGTGGCAAGGTTGCGAATGCGATTGACATCCACCAAGAGGCTTTGCATCTGTCTCTTCAGCCAGAATGATGCTTATCCTGTTTATGATGAAGGGCCACAAGAAGTTCTCGGTCATTGAGAATGCGAGAATGCTTCCGAGGCCTTTTTGCAATGGTGCTTTCAGTGGCTTCAGTGGGTGCTCGATGAGGCAGACGAGTATTTCCATCCAATGGATAGATCCGTGTCGCTGCTTGAACACCTTCAGTAGGTTGAGTGAAGCTTTGGTGCTCAACATTCTGAAGACAAAGAGGCCTCTTGGCAGGGTCAGAGTGCATAGCTTCAACTGACATATCAACCTCTGGCAGAAAGATCATATGATTGCGAGTAGAGGGCTGATAATTGATAGATTAGTGTCTCTTGATGAGGCGCATGACCCATGGAGCATAAAACTTCAGACCAAATAGGTCAGAGCCGGAAGCAGCAAGTTGCCTGATGAAGAATTCCTGAGTGTTGAAGCTGATGCCATTGAGAATATAGAAGACCAAAGTCTTCATAGATCCTTCAAGCTTGGCCACTAATGAATGTCCTTTGACAGGCCATAGAGTTCGCCTGATGATATGATATATGGTGCGAGGCAGATACTCAAGGTCTTGAACAAAGAAATCTGTTGGATATTCAGCGTCAGATGGCAAGGGCTTCATCATGCTCAACATCTGGCTCATATTGGGTTCTGGCTTATGGAAGATACTCTCTACAGCATTGCGGTGTAGCTGACAGTCAGGTTCATATAGTTCTCCAGGAGTGGCTAACCCTGTAAGCTCGATGATATCCATATCTTTGGCTTCATGATGAACATTTCCAGTCATCCACTCGAGAACCCATGTCTTGATGTCTCTGTTGTAGCCGCGAATGTGTAGAGTAGCATAGAATTGAAGCAATAGCTCTTCATTCCAATGTTCTTTGTTTGTCACAAAGTGGAGCAGACCAGCATCACGAAAGAAATCAAGTGCTTCTTCTAAGCACGGCAGTCCAGCAATGGCTTCAGTGTCAAGGCGCATATGAGGGAAAATGCGCCCTTGATCATATAGAACGCATGAGTAATAGCTTCCCTGCTGATAGCTCCAGAACCGATCTGATGATATCCTTGGCTTGGAGTAGGGGTTCTTGGAGCTGTCAAAGAAGGTATTGTGGCTTTTGAAGCCATTTGCATTGAAGGACCCTGGTGAATTGGCAGTACCTGGAAACCTTGGCAACCTAGGCTTTGGCTTCTGGACCTGAGGCCTATGCTCAACATGATAGTCAAATTGAGGTCCTGAGGCAGTAGGCGGAGGCACCAGAATGGGCCATCGGACAGTGGTAAGCTGACCATGACTGTATGCTTGCTCCATTGTGTGAGGCCTTGGTGGCGGAACAGGAGCAGGGGCAACAGCTGAGGCGTCAGGATGCACACCAGGTGCTTCGGGAGCGGTTGTCTCATTAGCTTCAGGTGCAACAGCCTCATTGGTTTCAGGTTCAGTGGCCACATTTGCTTCAGGCACACTAGTTGATGCAGGCTCCACATTAGCGTCAGCCATGACTACGTCATTGGCTTCATTGGCGTTGGCGGTGGCAGCCTCAACATTGTCAACCTCCTCTTGACGAACAGGAGGGTCGGGCACAGGCACGTTCACATTAGGAACTGCTTCTTCTTCAATTACTAGGGGAGTAGGTACACGTACTTCTTCTTGATTTTCCTCGGCTGATGCAGGCGGAATGTCTTCTGCAACATGTGCTTCAGACTCGGAGACATTCATAGTTGGAGCAGGTTCAAAAAATACTTGACGTGCAACAGGTGAACGTTGCACTTCTCCTTCTAGAACGCTCGATAGAGGGACTTGAGGCCTTTGTCCTTTGCAAAGCCTGCGAAATGCTAGCAACGCCTTAGGAGATGGAGTTGGCTGGGCCTGAAAGTCTTCATCCTATTCTTGCACGGGCGGTGTAGCTTGTTGTTGTTGTTGGGGAGTACTGGGGGAGTCTTGTAGTTGTGGGTGATCAGCCCACGATGCATCATGAGCAATTGGCGTCAGAGGACGACCAATGGTAATGAGTTAGTTGTTCGTATGAACAGGAGATGATACCACGTCATGTTCGATCTGAGGAAGAACTTCATCATCAGCTACATTGTCATCATGACCAATGTCTTCAGCAGCGGTGGGTTCAGCTGCTGGAATATCTTCAGCTTCATGAGCCTCTGTGGGAGCAGGCTTATGGACTATCATCCTTCGTTCTTGATGTTCTGACGCTGGGCGAACCACGGAAATGGGTTCAACAACTTAGGGCTCTGTGGAAGCAGCCCTAGTCTTCTTGGTCTTGCGCTTCTTCTTGGAGGGAGCGGCATCAGTGTTCTTTCTCTTTCTGGCTTCAGCCTCGGCAGCCCTCGTCTTCTTCTGTTCTGAAGTGGTTGTGGTGACCTTTGGCTTCGAGCCAGTCATGCTGATTGGGAAGATAATGCGAGGGGCTTCTTGGCTTGAAGGTTCAGGCTGTTCAGCAGGAAGCTTCTTCTTCTTCTTTGCAGCCATCCTTGGGTCAATACCAAGGTGGCCAAGTGACTTGCGCTTCTCAGCCTCATTGTAGGCGAGCACACACTTATCAGCCAAAATCTTCATGCGCTCTCGAGAACCCTGAGCTTCTTCACGCTTCTTCAGAAAAGCATCTTTAAGCTCATGTAGCATGACTTTGAAGTTTCGGACGTCTTGAACACTTAGCTTGGCCACATGCTTCTTGAATTGAGCCTTCTCATAATCAATCTTGTTCTTGAGCTCAACGATGCGCTGAGCGAGAGCTAGCTCGGAAGCAATGGCGCCATTGAAGGCGACACTGAGGCCAATGGGAAGCTGTAAATCTTCAAAGCTGACATTGGGGGTGTCGAACCACTCATTAATGAAATTGTGGATGATGGCCACATCAAAGAGAGGCAAGTTGTTGAAGATTTCTGCTTCTTCCTTGCTCTTTATCAGCTGCTCAAGGGCATCATCAGCAAGATCTTCATCACTTGTCAGATCAATAGGTTCTTCACGCAGAATGGCAGCAGGAGTCAAGGCTCTTTGATCAGATGGTCTAACAAGTTGCTTTTTCTTCTCCATTCTCTTGGAGACACGGGATTGATCTTCAGACTGCACACTGGCTTCAGGAGGTGCAGTGGCCAGTGGCTTCGCACGAGAAGTCTTCGGATGTAGCTTATCGTGAATCCTTTGGCTTCTTTTGCTTCTATGACTTTGGAGGAGGAGCAGGGGCTTCATCGGAGTCCGCATCATCTTCAGAATGATCTACTCTTGCACCTTGGACCACGATGTAGGTGATGAGGCCGTCAAGGTTGGAGAAGGGGCCGATCACATTGGGATCAGCATCACGAGAGCCGCCAGCACGAGGAGCAGAGGGACCTGGGTTGAAGTCCAAACACAAGGACTTCTTCTTCTTCTTGGCCGAAGCCACAGCAAATTGGTAGTTGCGCTTGAAGAGAGAGTCATCACAACACCAGAGTAGTGAGGTGGGATCTGCGTTCTCAGGCTGTGGTCCACGGACCATGCAAGGATAGAAGCCTTGAGCAATGGCTTCAGCTCTGTTCTTGGGTTGAAGGCCTCGATAGAGGATATCACTCCAAGGTCTCTTGATGGCATTCTTCTCTGCATATTCCTTCGTCACAAACTTGTACTTGAACCATTCCTCAGCCCAATAGCGTCGAATCCATTGGATTCATGTCTTTCTCTGATGATAATTCTCCTCGGGATCTGTCTTGTAGAGTTCTACTAAGTCATCAGGCAGATCTTTGGATGTTCCTTCTTTACGTTGTCTGCCACCCTTACTCTCGGTAAACCGGATGAATCTTGAAGATCAAAAAGGTGGTAAAAATAGAGTTATAATTATTGCAAGAAGAACTGCTAGATGGGATGAATAGGAGACTGAGCAGTTCAGCCCACCGTGCCCTAACTTGGCGACGGAGGACACCTACGGCGACGGCAGAGAGGACAATGTCCGCAGCCAGCGTGAGGACAGCGTCGGAGAAGTCGCGGTAGCTAAGCGCTTCGTCGCTGGCGTCGTCGTGAGCTAGTGGTGGCGCTAGGGTTTTGACGGAGGTGGAGAGGTGGAAGAAAGATTTCTTTACTACAGGGGATAGGTATTTATAAGTAGGTCAACGACACAGCGCAATTACATTGGTGCCCCTGGCGGTTCACATCTGAGGGGCACGTGGCAAGCATGCAACATACTCAGAGTTGTCCCACGTTCCCACACCCGCCAGGCATGTCGGAGAGTTGTTCCGGCTTCTCCGGATTTCAACAATAAAGATAACTCATTTAAAACAGATTTAATGTTTGTCTCTTTGCCTTCTGCTGACTAGGACGCAGAGAAGACATTCGACAGTTTCAATAGAATGCATATGATTTGGACAGATAGAGTTTGAGATAGGGTCCGATCACATTCACTTAGTTCAAAAGATCCAATCTTGAAGACATAGCTATAAGTGAATGATGTAGAGGACAGAACACTGGTATATATATATATCAGAAAGCAATCAAATCATCATAGTGTAGAAAATCATGAAGACAAATTGAAACTGAAGACAAACCAAATGCGAAGTCATTGCAATATAACGCCATGAGTGAAAGACTTCAAACAGAGAAAGTTGGTGGTGGCGTTACCCACCGTATAGGAATTATTAGACCCAGACACGGCGCACAATTATCGTGGCGCTCCGAAGTCATATTCCATGTTAATGTATTCACACTCAGAGTGTAAATCGTCATTGATTGAAGATATACATTACTTTGTGTGTTGCACATCTAAGTCATCAGCATGCATAAGTGTTAGGATGTGTGCCTGATCACAGGACATTAGAGGATTCCAAGATATTTAGCTCACACTGTAACTTGCAAAACCTTTCTCATCCAAGGGCTTCGTGAAGATATCTGCCAGTTGCTCTTCAGTGTTGACGTGAATGATATCGATATCTTTCTTCATAACGTGACCTCTGAGAAAGTGATGACGAATTTCAATGTGCTTTGTCTTCGAGTGTTGGACTGGATGGTTGGCTATTTTGATGGCACTTTCTTTGTCGCAAAAGAGAGGTACTTGTTTCAGGTTGATGCCATAATCCTTGAGAGTTTGCTTCATCCATAGAAGTTGAGCACAACAGGATCCAGCAGCAATGTATTCAGATTCAGCGGTTGAGAGTGATACATAGTTCTGCTTCTTTGAAGACCAACAGACAAGTGATCGACCAAGAAAATGACATGTGCCTGATGTAGACTTGCGATCCACCTTGTCACCAGCATAATCAGCATACGAGAATCCAACCAAATCATATTTTGAGCCCTTGGGATACCATAATCCGAGTGTTGGGGTGTAAGCCAAATATCGAAGAATTCGCTTCACAGCTAAGTGATGCGATTCCTTTGGTGCCGCTTGGAATCGAGCACACATGCAAACACTAAGCATAATATCTGGCCGAGATGCACATAAATAAATCAAAGAACCAATCATGGAGCAGTATACCTTTTGATCGAACTCTTTACCATTGTCGTCGGGACCAAGATGGTGTTTGGCTGGCATTGGCGTCGTGTAGCCTTTGCAGTCTTCCATTCCAAACTTCTTCAGACAATCTTTGAGGTATTTTTCTTGAGATATGAAGATGCCATTTCTTTGCTGACGAATTTGAAGACCAAGGAAGAACTTCAGCTCACCCATCATGGACATTTGATATTGCTCTTGCATCATGTACCCAAACTCATCACTATACTTCTGGTTGGTGCATCCGAAGATTATGTCATCCACATATATTTGGCACACAAACAGTTCACCATCATATGTCTTCGTGAAGAGTGTGGGATCGAGGGATCCATGTTTGAAGCCTTTGCTCTTCAGAAAGTCTTTGATTGTATCATACCAGGTACGTGGAGCTTGTTTGAGGCCATACAGTGCTTTGTTTAGCATGTACACCATATCAGGATGTTTTGGATCTTCAAAGCCAGGTGGTTGTGGGACATATACTTCTTCAATCTTACCATTGAGAAATGCACTCTTTACATCCATTCGATATAGCAAGATGTTGTGATGATTAGCGTAAGCTAGCAGTATGCGAATAGCTTCAAGCCTAGCAACAGGAGCAAATGTTTCATCGAAGTCAATTCCTTTAACTTGAGTATATCCTTGGGCCACAAGCCATGCTTTGTTTCTGACGACTTGACCATGCTCATCTTGCTTGTTTCGATATATCCACTTTGTTCCAATAATGTTATGCTTGCGAGGGTTAGGTCGCTTGACGAGTTCCCAAACATTATTCAGCTTGAACTGTTGAAGTTTTTCTTGCATGGCTTGAATCCATTTAGGTTCCATAAAAGCTTCAGCAACTTTCTTGGGTTCTGATATTGACACAAATGAAAAGTGCCCACAAAAGTTTGCTAGCTGTGTTGCTCTTGATCGAGTGAGCGGACCAGGTGCATTGATGATATCAATTATCTTCTCTATTTGAACTTCATATGCAACACGAGGATGAACCGGACGAAGATTTTGCTCTCGCAGATCATTGTCATCATTGGGAGGATTGTTTTCGGTCTGTGCATTGTCTTCTGGTTGATTTCGAGCAGAGATGATAAGTTCCTCTTCAGGCTGTGCTTCAGAGGGCATGATTTCACCAGTTCCCATCAGCTTGATAGACTCGTTTGAAGGAGCTTCATCTAGTGTACTTGGCAGAATCTCTCTCTGTGAATCATTGGTTTCATCAAATTTCACATCCACAGTTTCAACGACTTTGTAGAGATAAAGGTTGAAGACTCTGTAGGAGTGTGAATCCTTTCCATAGCCAAGCATGAAGCCTTCTTGAGCCTTAGGTGCAAATTTTGACTTGTGATGGGGATCCTTGATCCAGCATCTAGCTCCAAATACTCTGAAGTAACTGACGTTTGGCTTCTTGCCAGTAAGGAGCTCATAAGACGTTTTGTTCAGAAGCTTATGGATGTACACACGGTTGATGATGTGACATGCTGTATCAATAGCTTCAGGCCAAAACTTTCTTGGTGTCTTGTACTCATCTAGCATTGTTCAAGCCATCTCAATGAGGGTTCTGTTTTTGCGCTCAACGATGCCATTTTGCTGAGGTGTGTATGGAGCAGAGAACTCGTGAGTGATTCCCATTGTATCCAGATACAGATCAAGTCCAATGTGCTTGAATTCAGTGCCATTGTCACTTCTGATGTTCTTAATCTTCACGCCATAATTGTTCATTGCTCGATTTGCGAAGCTCCTAAAGACATCTTGCACTTCAGTCTTGTAAAGAATTATATGAACCCATGTGTATCTTGAGTAGTCATCAACAATGACGAAGCCATCGAGACATGCAATTGTTGTGAGGGTGGAGTAGTGAGTAGGTTCAAATAAGTCTATGTGTAATAGCTCGAAGGGTTGTGATGTTGTCATGATTGTCTTCGAGGGGTGCTTTGCCCTTGTCATCTTTCCAGCTTCACAGGCACCACACAAATGATCCTTTTTGAACATGACATCCTCGATGCCAATGACATGCTTCTTCTTGATGAGTGAGTGTAAGTTCCTCATGCCAGCATGTCCTAGCCTTCGATGCCAGAGCTAGCATTCTGAAGCTTTTGTGAGAAGACATACGGCAAGCTGTGGTCCTGCTGAGAAATCTACCATGTATAGATCATCTTTTTGATACCCTTCAAAGACTAGAGATTTGTCATATTCCATTAGTACAAGGCAACGATATTTGCCAAATATCACAATCATGTTCAAGTCACAAAGCATTGAGACAGACATTAAGTTGAAGTCAAGGGATTCAACAAGCATCACTTTATCCATGTGTTGATCCTTTGAGATTGCAACTCTACCTAGACCCAATACCTTGCTTTTACCAGTGTCAGCAAATGTAATGTGACTCTTGTCGGATGGACATAAGGTTGAGTCCATGAGAAGACTTCGATCACCAGTCATATGATTTGTGCATCCACTGTCCATAATCCATTCTGAAGCTTTTGGTGATGTACCCTACAGTGCAGTTAGGAGGATAGGCTTCACAAGAGTGTTGTGAAGCATAAGCATTTGACACATATAGGGACAGTCACAGCTTATATCAAGGTTAGGACATAGTATGACTAATAAGAGATTCAGATGTGAAGTATATAGAATGACATTTTATCGTGCGTCCAAAATGAGTTTTAGGTCCCCAGCAATAGTATCGGACGCCATTGATTGCTGGCTGGAGACTATTTTCTGCAAAAGAGAGTTAGTTCTTCTTTTCCACCCACATCTTCAGTGGTGGCTTAGAAGCAATGAGTCTAAGTGCAGCATCTGAGAACTTTGGCTTTGAAGCCCTAGCAAATAGCCTTGCAGGAGATGAATGATACTCATATGAATAAGCTGAAAAGTACTTAGTCCTATGAACATAGCGGTTCGAAGATACACGCTCATATTCATACGTCTGAGCATGATTTCCCTGCAAAACATTGGTGTTAGGGTGACTCTTGTGAGTCCTGTATCTGTATGAAGCCTTTGGGCCACATGAAGCTATTGGTCTGGGGTTTGTCTTCTTCCTTGGTGGTGTCATAACGACATTCACAGGAAGATTCTCAATGTACTGCTTTGGTACCCAGATCTTCTTCATAGGTGGTCCATTCCTGCAGTTAGTACCAATGTACCTGGCAAACACTTCACCATTCTGATTTTTGAACAACTTATAGTTTGCATCAAAGGATTCGTCAATGACAATAGGATTAGCACAGGTAAAGCCAGTTAAGGTGGATGGATCTACTGAAGGTTCGTTTGCAGCAACCCATGTGGTTTTGGGGTACTGCTCAGGCTTCCAGTACGAGCCATCAACATTCATTTTCCTTTCGAACCCAACACCCTCTTTCCTAGGGTTTCGGTTCAGAATCTGCTTTTTGAGGACATCGCAGAGAGTCTGATGTCCCTTCAAACTTTTGTACATCCCTGTTTCAAGCAATGTCTTCAACATAGCATTTTCATCAGCAACAGTAGTAGTATTATCCGCAGAGGGGTTAGTAACCACATCGGTAGGTGAAGACAATGAACCAGCAGCAGCAATGGAACATTCAGCAACAGATGTAGTGTTATCATGCTCAATGCATTTTAGACATGGTGGTTCAAATCCATCCTGAACGGAAATGATCTGTTGAGCGCGAAGTGACTCATTCACCTTTTGAAGATCTTCATGAGCCGCTCTCAATTTCTCAAGCTCTTGTTTCCTTTGAAGATAATCATAGGAGAGCCTTTCATAAGTAGTCGAGAGCGATTCATGACGACCTTCAAGTTCCTGGTAATTAGCATGAAGATTTTTTATGTCATCAACTAAGGACTGTGATCGTGTCATTTCAGCATCCAATAGGTCATCGCTTTTGTCTAACAGTTTTTGAGTATGTTCCATAGCCTTTTGTTGTTCAGTTGCAATTTTAGCAAGTGTTTTGTAGCTGGGTTTGGATTCACAATCAGAGTCATCTTCACTTCAAGTTTGAAAGTATGCATCGCGTGATTTTACCTTGGCACCACATGCCATGAAGCAGTAGGTGGGAGTAGGATCGTCTTCGTCATTAGCTCCAGCGTTGGTGTGGAAGTCATTGTCTTCAGTGTTGAAGATGGACTTGGCGACATAGGCTGTGGCTAGAGCCAGACTTGCAACGCCAGGGTCAGACTCCTCTCCAGACTCCACCTCCGCCTCCTCCGAAGTAGACTCCTCCTCTGAATCCATTTCCTTGCCAACAAAAGCACGAGCCTTGCCAGATGAGCTCTTCTTGTATGATGAAGACTTGGAAGAAGACTTAGAAGACTTTGAGGATTTCTTCTTCTTCTTCTCATTGTCCCACTGTGGACACTCAGATATGTAGTGACTAGGTTTCTTGCAATTGTGGCAGGTTCTCTTCTTGTGAGCATGGGTGGAAGCTTCATCATTCCTTGAGCTGGATCATGAAGACTTTCTGAAGCCTTTCTTCTTTGTGAATTTCTGGAACTTCTTCACAAGCATAGCAAGTTCCCTTCCAATGCCTTCAAGATCTTCAGAACTGCAGTCAGATTCTTCTTCATAGCACGAGTTCGGCCATAGTTTGGGCCATAGATATCTCTTTTCTCAGATAGCTGGAACTCATGTGTGTTGAGGCTCTCAAGTATATCAAACGGATCGACTGTCTTGAAGTCAGGACGTTCTTGTATCATGAGGGCAAGGGTGTCAAAGGAGTTGTCAAGTGATCTCAGCAGTGTCTTGACGATTTCATGCTTGGTAATCTCAGTTGCGCCAAGAGCTTGAAGTTCATTTGTGATATCAGTGAGGCGATCAAATGTGAGCTGGACATTTTCGTTGTCGTTTCTCTTGAAGCGGTTGACGAGGTTGCGAAGAACATTGATTCTTTGATCTCTCTGGGTTGAGACGCCTTCGTTGACCTTGGATAGCCAGTCCCAGACTAGCTTCGATGTTTCCAGAGCACTCACACGGCCATACTGTCCTTTGGTTAGATGACCACAGATAATATTCTTTCCAGTAGAGTCCAGTTGAATGAACTTCTTGACATTAGTGGGGGTGACACCTTCACCAGTTTTGGGAATGCCATTCTTGACGACATACCAGAGGTCGACATCAATGGCTTCAAGATGCATACGCATCTTATTCTTCCAGTAGGGATATACAGTTCCATCGAACACGGGGCAAGCAGCGGAGACTTTGATTATCCCTGCAGTCGACATAGCTGAAACTCCAGGTGGTTAAACCGAATCACACAGAACAAGGGAGTACCTCGCTCTGATACCAATTGAAAGTGCTATTATCGACTAGAGGGGGGTGAATAGGCGATTTTGATGAAAGTCTTCAAAACTTGGAATTTTCGAAGACAAACAACAGAAATGACCTAATTGTAATGCAGCGGAAGATAAACTACCCAAAGCAAGCCATAGTCAAGTATACAAAGATATGAAAGAACGGGACAAATAGCAGCTAGGTAGTAAGGATCAGGATGGAAGATAGTATGAAGCCAATCAACAGTAGTAGTCAAGCAATGAAGTCAAACAGATACACAGATAGGCAATGACTTCACGAAGACAAACTAAAGTAAGGTTGGGAAGGGATAGAACTAGTTGCTTGTTGAAGACACAGGATTTGTTAGACCAGTTCCAATTGTTGTGACAACTGTACGTCTGGTTAGGGAGGCTGAGATTTAACTCAGAAGACCGTGTCTTCACCTTATTCCCCTTGAGCTAAGGACACCCAGTCCTCGCCCAATCACTCTGGTAAGTTTGCAAGGGAGACTTCCAAACCTTCACAGACTTCGTTCACCGGCAATCCACAATGACTCTTGGATGCTCAGAACGCAACGCATAACCGGCTGGAGGATTCACAGTCCTCAAGTGTAATAAGTCTTCAGGTCACACAGACAGAAAGACTTCAGTGATGCCTAACACTCTTTGGCTCTGGGTATTTGGGCTTTGTCCTCACAAGGATTTTTCTCTCTCAAATGCTTCGAGGTGGGTTGCTCTCAAACGACAAAAGCCGTGCACAAACTCTGAGCGGCCACCAATTTATGGTGTAGGGGGTGGGCTATTTATAGCCACTAGGCAACCCGACCTGATTTGTCCAAAATGACCCTGGGTAACTAAGGAACTGACACGTGTTCCAACGGTCAGATTTCAAACACACGCGACAACTTTACTTGGGCTACAAGCAAAGCTGACTCATCCAGCTCTGGATAAGGTTTGCTCTCTTGGTCTTCGCTCAAAGACATAGGATTTGAGTTGAGCATCACTTCAGTCACTCTGACTTAGTTCACTTGGACCCCACTTAACAGTATGGTGGTTCCTATGACTCAACAAAGAAGAAAAGGAAACAACGAAACCACACAGTCTTCGTGCTCCATAGTCTTCACGCAATGTCTTCTCATGTCATAGTATTCAATATGAATATCTTCTCATACCACCATTGTCTTCAATGTCTTCATACATTTTAAGGGGTCAACTCCGGTAGGTAAACCGAATCGATGAGGGACACTACCCGTGTTATCCTGCAATTCTCACAAACGTATTAGTCCCTAAACCAACTTTGTCGTCAATACTCCAAAACCAACTAGGGGTGGCACTAGATGCACTTACAGTACTACCATGACATGACACCATGCCAAGTTTGATGATTTTAAAACCAAGTTTCTCAATGTTCTTGACCGAGCCATGATGCCCAGATGTTTTAATCTTATTCTCATTTTTTGCATGGGAGTAGATATTCACCTGAGGACACAAATGTGATTTTCAACCAACTTTGGTGCATGGGAGCACGTGCTTGTAGTTCAAATTTGAACTATGCACATTAAATGACCAAAAACTCAATTAATGTGTAAATAAGGTCAAACGAAGCCGGAATAATTCCAAAATTTGACAGGGCACTCATGTAGTTCTATGTTGCCTTTGTAAATAAACTAAAGGGGGACAACATATATCATTTCGCACTCAAAGGTGACACGTTCCCGCTGAGAACCACGAGCCTTCTTGAGAGAAGCTTCGGTTTGCAAGAAGCTTATACCAAAATCTGTTCCTATTCGGCCATTTTTTTACCACAACATGGTAGTACCATGACATGACATCCATGCCAAGTTTCATGATTTTCAGACGTGTTTTGGATTTACAAGAATTTTAAAACCAAGTTTCTCAATGTTCACGGCCGAGCCACGATGCCCAGATGTTTTAATTTTATTCTCATTTCTTGCATGGGACCTACAAATTCACCCGAGGACACAAATGTGATTTTTCAACCAACTTTGGTGCACGAGAGCATGTGCTTGTAGTTCAAATTTGACTTATGCACATTAAATGACCAGACCCTCAATTAATGTATAAAAAACGACTAACGAACCCGGAATAATTCCGAAATTTAACATGGCACTGATGTAGTTCTATGTTGCCTTTGTTAAGAAACTC
>NC_057795.1:132868979-132905170 GCF_018294505.1 Triticum aestivum | reverse complement strand
GGCTGCGTATATCGTTTCACACTCAAAGGTGGCACGTTCCCTCTTAGAACCACAAGCTTCCAAATCGGCCCAATTTTTTACCACAACATGTTAGTGCCATGACATGACACCATGCCAAGTTTCATGATTTCCAGCCGAGTTTTGGATTTACATGAATTCAAAATCTAAGTTTCTCGATGTTCTCGGCAGAGTCATGACGCCCATATGTTTGAATTTCATTCTCATTTCTTCCATGGGACCTAGAAATTCAACCTAGGACACGCATGTGATTTTTTAACCCACTTTGGTGCACCGGAGCATGTGCATGCAATTCATATTTAGATTATGCACACTAAAAGTCCAGAAACTCAATTAACGTATAAAAAGGCCAAATGAACCCGAAATAATTCCAAAATTTAACAGGGAACTCATATAATTCTATGTTGCCTCTGTAAATAAAATCAGGGGGAGGCAGCGTATATTGTTTTGCACACAAAGGTGACACATTCCCTCTCGGAACCACGAGGCTTGTTGAGAGAATCTCTGGATTTCCAAGAGGCTTATACCAAAACTTGTCCCAATTCAGCCAAAAATTATACATATGAAAACAGGGTTTAGATTATCCCGAACATCTTGCTACCTAGACCAATAATGTACTATGATTTGAATTCAACATAAAATGGATACAAATATTTGAATTGGAGAGCATATGGTACATGTAGTTCATAGTGAAATATGATTACTGCTATATGCATGTCTTTTTGTTATCAAGATAATATTTAAATTATTGTATAACTTGACAACAATCGTATTCAAATAAGGAAAATTGATT
The DNA here is from genome assembly GCF_018294505.1 of Triticum aestivum. Classification (NCBI taxonomy): domain Eukaryota; kingdom Viridiplantae; phylum Streptophyta; class Magnoliopsida; order Poales; family Poaceae; genus Triticum; species Triticum aestivum. The sequence continues at coordinate 132,904,359 of NC_057795.1, read as the reverse complement.
CAAATTTAGTCCATGTGGTAGTCGACAATATATATGTTCACATGGTGGAGTAAAATGTTCATATATGATGGAAGATCAAAATGTATGACTAGATCAATTATAAACCGCAAGGTCACCTAATGATATATTCGAATTCAACATAACGTGGATTCAAAAATTGAAATTCGAGATCATGGCATATGTAATCATATAAAATGGGACATTACTCTTACTTTGGTGGGAATTGATTTGTTTTTTGTTGTTGTTGAGGGAAGTGTGAATCGATTTGGTACTGTGTAGGGTAATCATGTTCTCTTGGTTTGATTTTTACATTTTTCTTGTAGTTTTTTCAATGGCATCTATAGCAATATAGTAAAACGGGACATGACTCTCTTGTGTCTTGTATGATTTTTTACACGTTAAGTTTGTTCTGCCGAACAAGGAATCCGCACCTTGTTATCCCGAAATTTTCAAGCTCGAGTATATTTTGTCTCACCTGCTTTGAAACTCCCGCTTCTTCAACCCGCGCCGCGCCTTGTTATCCCGAAATTTGGACGCGCGCGAGAACTCCCTCCTCATCCGAAATTGCTCCCGCAGCCCAGACACACGAAATCCCACTTCTACCCCTCAGCCGGAAATGAAGCTCCACGTCGCGGTGTCAAAACCGGTGGGGGTACGCTGGTAACTTACCCTACATTTCGGACAAGCACGTCCCTAAGCTTGGCTCCCCCCTCCCCTGTCGCCCCCCCTATTCGTACACCGAGGCCGCCAAAGACTGCGAAACCCCACGCTCCTCCGTCGGCCTCCCGACCGCCACCTAGACGGAGACTCTTCCCCGAATACGTTGTCCACCGCAACAGCTCGCCGTCCCTCATCCACTTCACCGGATGAGGATCCATTGTCGATCTCGTCTATCGCTCCGGATCGGCCGCCCCGTCCTCCACCTCCAAGAGGTTGCCCCGATGTTCGCCTCATCTATCGCTCCACCTCAATCCCCACACCGCCGTCTTGACCTGCCCCACCAGAACCGCAGCACCCTCACCAATTTCTCTGATGAAGCCGAGGCCAACTCGGCGCCACCAAGGAGGTTCTGCACTCACCACTGCATTTTATCTTTTATTCGATCTCACGGGGCTGCCGGTGCTCGATACCGAGCAGACATGGCGTCTCCATCGATGCCGCCGTCGCTGGCCACATCATCCATGGTGTCTCTCCCCCATGTCGTTGCTTCCTTGGCGGCGACTTCCACAACGGCACTAGCTACAGCTGCTCCGGCTCTCGCTAGCGCTGTGGCTTTGTTCTTACTGTCGGTCACGCTGCTGCACTGCTCCTGCTTTCGTTCATGCTGCTGCTCTGCTCTTGCTCTCGCTTGCGCTGCTGCTGCTGCTGCACGACCTCCGGCAGCTACAGGAGTTGCTGCTTTAGCACTCGCTCGCAATGCTACTGCACGACTTGCTCTCTGCTAGTGCGTTCCCTGCTCGAGCGTCTGCTGATTTAGATCACTGCTTCTCTGCTACTAGTGCTCGAACGCCCTAAACATCTATTGCAATGCTCTGTTACTAGTTCAATCAGTTTCGATATTAAAATTCAGTTAGGACTGTGAAGTTCATTTTCTTCAGTTAAGTTCAGAGTGACCAGTACTTACAGCATTTGTCGGAACGGCCGTGGCGTGGCTGATTCTTTTTACATCATCTATTGGTGATGTATTTTGCATCATCTATTGCAGATGATATTAGGGTCCCACTTCAGATTAAAGTTGTATGTCTTGTCATGCTTCAGCCTCGTCGCCGTACACCTTAGCGGAGCTGATCCAACGATGGAACCGTCCATCACAGCGGAGCAGTACCCTCGGTGCCGTTTCGAGAGGCCTCGGATCTTCTTCCCCGCCTCCGACAGTCACACCAGCATCATCACCATCCTCCACGTCAAACCCAATGATGTCGAGGTCCACAAGGCTATGCCAAAGAGGTTGTACACTCGTCGCATCACTTTGTTTCCAAATGCTCTGTTTTGCACATGCATTCCTGTCCTATTCCTATGTTTTCCTGTCCCTGCGTTTATAGAATCCTCCAATTCTAAGGAGCCCTTACAGATTTACTTCAGTTTCAGATTGGCGTCAAAGAAAACTCTGTGTGTTATGTCCTGCTCCTGTCGTGCCGTCATCCACCCCACCTGAGGTGCACCATCGACAGAAGCGTTCAGTGCAGCAGAGATCCCCCCTGCAGACATTCTTTCGCTGCCTCAGATCATCTTCCTCATTACTGGCAGCCACGCCAACTGCATTACCATCATCGACTGAGCAGATGAACATGAGGACTAGACAGTTCCGGAAGAGAGGTCGCAGTCTTTCGTGTTTCTTATGTTATACATCGGTTATTATTACCTACTACTTTATCATTCAATCTTGAGTTTTGAATTGCCCATGGGTCTCATATCGAGCCAGCAACGAATAGTATCTGTCTACTATCTAGATCATCTGGGGTCTTCTATGTGGTTCATGTTGGGTGGGCAAGAAACAATAGATGATCCATTGTCTATCTTTTTAAACTAAAGCTATAATCTACCTGCTATCATTAGTTTTGGATCCATCCACTCGTTTGCTACCATTAGTCTTGATTTTTGCATGCACCCCTTAGGCCTTACAAAATCTAACTATTTTTTTTATTATGCAAGTCAGATATTGTACACAATCGTACTGAACATGTAGAGAAAAACAGAAGACTGTTGCGTGCCAATATAATGTCATGCAGGCGCTGCTCCATGGTGGGCGAAGTGCCCACCCCCTCTCCTGCATTTCCAGATTGTATTCCAGAGGAAGATAACTGTTCAGATGGAGATTCGGAAGGAGCCGACCATGCCTATTTACCACCTGAGGTGTTTGCTCTAACCTGGCATGCCGATGTTGGTCATATCATGCATATGGCGCCTTGCATTGCTTGCATTATACATCTTATATGTCATCAGCTTAGTTTAGATTTGCTTTGTGTGAATGCCACCTGTTTGGTTTCTATATCATACTCCCACCATTCCTAAATATTTGTCTTTTTAGAGATTTCAACAAGTGACTACATACGAAACAAAATGAGTGAATCTACACTCTAAAATATGTCTATATACATCCGTATGTGGTAGTCCATTTGAAATCTCTAAAAAGACAAATATTTAGGAACGGAGGGAGTATATGGGAATTATGCAATGCCATCTTCTTTAGCTAGGCATCATATACGTGAATCATGCAATGCCATCATGTTTAGCCAGTCATCGTATATGTGAATTGTATCGTGCCATATTTTTTTCCATAATGTATTCCATTTGTCAACAATTTTTATACATTCATCTACTCTTCCTGCACATCAGCCATTTGAGTCGGTCATGGGAAAATCTGGAGTGAAAACAAGGTCTTCTGAGCAGTCAGTGCTACCTGTCGATGCAAATTTCTTGCTGGTTATAGATAGCTCCTCAGAGGAGGATTCAGAGAGAGATGACTAGTCGTATTCCCCCCCCCCCCCGAGGTGCATGCTCTAACTTGGCTAGGTTATATTGCTCATATCATGCATATGGTTTCTTGCACTGCCATGCCATCTGCTTAGATTAGACATGCTTTGTGTGAATGCCTCCTGTTTGCTTTCTATATCAGATATGTGAATTATGCAATGCCATGTTTTTCAGCCAGTTATCATATATGTGAATTATGCACCACCATGGAGCCAGGCATCATATATGTGAATTATCTTGCCATCTTTTTTTTTCATTACGTATTCCATTTGTCGACAATCTGTGTAAATTGAACTACTCCTCATGTGTATCAGCCATTTGAGCCGGTTATGGAAAAATCTGGAGTGAAAACAAGGTCTTCAGAGCAGGCAATGTTACCTGTTGAAGCATATATCTCGATGATTACAGGGAGCTCCTCAGAGGAGGATTCAGAGATAGATGACCAGTCCTATATCCCACCTGAGGTGTATGCTCTAAGTTGCAATGTTTATATTTCTCATATGATGCATATGGTGTCTTGCATTGCTTAGTTTAGACATCATATGCACAATATTGAATTCTATCTGCTTAGTTTAGAGATCATACATGCGAGTGCCAGCTGCTTAGTATATGAATCAATTATGTCAATTATATCATGCCATCTTGTATACTTAGACAACATGTATGTGAATTATTCCATCCCAACCTATTTTAGAAAGACATCATATAGTTTTGTCATGTCATCCTGTTTAGGTACTCATCATATGTTGAATTATGACATTATATCCTGTTAAGTTATCCATCATATATCTGAAACTGTGTCATGCTATCCTGTTTAGTTAGGCATCATATATGTGAAATTGTGTCATGTTGTCCTGTTTGGTTAGACAACATATATGTGAATTACCACATCTGTCTATCATACAATGTCTGTACGTTCAATTTCTTTTCTTGTTTATCAGCCATTTGAATTGGAGGGGATGATGGCAGTATCTAAGGGAGCAAAAACCCGTTCTTCACAAAAGACAGTGCTACCCGTCGATGCAGATAGAACCATGGTTGTACTGGCCCACAAACTAGTGAAGGAAATATGCCCTAGAGGCAATAATAAAGTTATTATTTATTTCCTTATTTCATGATAAATGTTTATTATTCATGCTAGAATTGTATTAACCGGAAACATGATACATGTGTGAATACATAGACAAACATAACGTCACTAGTATGCCTCTACTTGACTAGCTCATTAATCAAAGATGGTTATGTTTCCTAACCATAGGCATGTGTTGTCATTTGATTAATGGGATCACATCATTAGGAGAATGATGTGATTGACATGACCCATTCTGTTAGCCTAGCACTTGATCGTTTAGTATGTGGCTATTGCTTTCTTCATGACTTATACATGTTCCTGTAATTATGAGATTATGCAACTCCCGTTTACCGGAGGAACACTTTGGGTGCTACCAAACGTCACAACGTAACTGGGTGATTATAAAGGAGTACTACAGGTGTCTCCGAAGGTACATGTTGGGTTGGCGTATTTCGAGATTAGGTTTTGTCACTCCGATTGTCGGAGAGGTATCTCTGGGCCCTCTCAGTAATGCACATCACTTAAGCCTTGCAAGCATTGCAACTAATGAGTTAGTTGTGAGATGATGTATTATGGAACGAGTAAAGAGACTTGCCGGTAACGAGAATGAACTAGGTATTGGATACCGACGATCGAATCTCGGACAAGTGTAAGTGCATCTAGTGCCCCTTAGTGATTTTGGTGTATTGAAGACTTATAGGTTAAGGGACTAATGCGTTTGTGAGTATACACAGGTCTATAAGTCTATGAGGAGTTTGATATTTATAGAGGAAGTCAACCCCTAAAAATGAAGTTCTTCAACTGAAGACTTTGATATTCTGAAGACTTTCTGAAGACTTTGAAAGTGAAGAAATTGGTGTGACCTTGAAGACTTGGTATTCATTTGAGGAACATGAAGCGTGAAGACTTTTGTTTTCGTAGTTTCATTTTCTCTTTCTTGAGTCATAGGAAACACCGTACTGTTAAAGGGGGTCGAGGAAATACTAAGGAAAAATTTCCATGTGATGCTCAACTCAAAATCCTACACCTACCAATCCCTTCGAGTGAAGCCTTTGGAAATCTCATACAGTTCAGTCACTTTCTTCAGTGACAGAGACGAAGTTCTTCTGGTCGCTGATGAATTTGTTCTCACTGAGGAGTTAGGAATTCGCCTGTGCGAATTGCCTACATAGTGAGGAACATGATAGCCTCGAGGAATTTGAGAGTCAAATTTCCGACCGTTGCTGTGCTGCGCGCCAGCTGTCCCAAAATATCTTATCCACCTAACGGTCATATCATTGAAGGGCATTTATGTCTTATCATGTCGGGCTGCTCCCTAGGCTATAAATAGCCGCCCCCTACAACCACTAGCTGGTTGGCTGCTCCGAGAGAACTTGACACTTGTCATTTGAGAGCAACCCATCCTCTGAGGACTTTGAGCGAAAATCATCAAGTGAGGAAAACCCAACACCAAACCCCTACAAACCCAAAGTGATTGAGCATCACTGAAGAAATTGATCCTGCATGGATCCAACGCTTGTTACCTTTGAAGACTGTGCTTCTTCCAGACGGTTAGGCGTCAAGGTCTAGAGCATCCAAGAGGAATTGTGGATCGCCGAGTGACCAAGTCTGTGAAGGTTTGGAAGTCGCCTGAAGACTTACCACGAGTGATTGGACGGGGTTTGCGTGACCTTAGTTCAAGGAGAATACGGGGAGGACTGGGTGTCCTGAGCTGCGTGCTTAGTGACTGGGTGTCCGGGACTGCGTGTCCTCGAGTTTAAATACTCAGCCGCTCCAACTAGACATACAACTGAGACAGCAGTTGGAACTGGTCTACCAAATCATTGTCTTCACCAACCTAACTGGTTCTATTTCCTCAAACCTTTCATTTCCTCATTACTGTGTTGAGTGTTTGTTCATATCTGTGTTTGAAGACTTTGACTGAAGACTTTCTCAATTTCCTCAGTTCAATTTCTTCAGTCTCTTTGTCTTCATCTTGTGTTATCCTGTGATTACGCTTTCTGTACTCTGTGCTAGTCTTCATTTCATCATGATGACCTTGCTTGTATTCTGTTATGCTTACTTCTGAGTACTTATTCCGCTGCTAATAGTTCTTCGCTAAGGAATTTCCTCACCGGCAAATTCCTCAGTGAAGAATTCATAAAAATCGCCTATTCACCCCCCCTCTAGTCGATATAACGCACTTTCAATTGGTATCAGAGCAAGGTACTCCCTTGTTCTGTGTGATTTTGGTTTAACCGCCTGGAGTTTTAGTTATGTCGACCGCAGGTATGATCAAGGTCTCGGCTGGGTGTCCAACCTTTGATGGGACGGACTACCCCTACTGGAAAAACAAGATGCGAATGCATCTTGAGGCAATTGACAATGATCTCTGGTATGTTGTGGAAAATGGTGTTCCCTTTGTCTCGCCCTCACTGAACGCTACCGATGTGAAGAGATTCAAGCAACTCAATTCTCAAGCGAAGAATATCATATGTGGCCATCTGAGTAAAGGACAGTATGGAAGAGTGAGTGCTTTGCAAACTGCTAAGCTTATCTGGGATAGGCTGTCCAAAGTAAATGAAGGAGTCTCAACTCAGCGTGACTCTCGAGTTGATGTTCTTCGGAATCTCTTCAACCGCTTCAAAACACTCGACAATGAAAATGTCCAACAAACCTTTGATCGCCTCACTGACATCTCAAATGAGCATCAAGCCCTCGGTGCCACTGACATCACTGATCATGAGGTGGTGAAGAAACTGTTGAGATCGCTTGATTCCTCATTTGATACTCTGGGACTGATGATACAAGAACGGGCTGACTACAAGTCTCTTGATCCTGCCGATATCCTCGAAAGGCTAAATACTCATGAGTTCCAGCTTGCTGAAAAGAGAGATCTCTATGGTTCAAGGTATGGCAAACCACGTGCCCTGAAGGCCAAGGCTGTGTCTGAGTCTGAATGTGAGGATTCTGGTAGTAGCCTTGGTGATCCTGAAGAATTGAGCCAGGAGCTAGCACTGCTCGTGAAGAAATTCCAGAAGTTCTCAAGACGTGGTCGCTTTGGAAAATCCTCAAGAAGCAGTGATTCCTCATCAAGTGACTATAAGAGAAGGCTGTGCCACAAATGCAAGAAACCTGGTCACTATATTCAAGATTGTCCTCAGTGGGAAAAGGAATTGAAGAAGAAGAAATACAAGGATTACAGTTCTGATGATGCGAAGAAGAAGAAGAAATCGTCAAAATCTTGATCATCAAAATCCTCGAAGTCTTCATCTCACAAGAAGAGCAGCTCCAAGAAGGCTCGAGCATTCATTGGCAAGGAAATGGACTCTGAAGCTGAATCTGAGGAAAATGAGGAAGAGGAGGCGTCTAAAGAATCCGAATCTGGTATGGCGAGTCTGGCCTTCGCTACTGCTTTCGTTAGCAAGTCCATCCTCAACACTGAAGAAACTGACCCCACCGACAAGCCTAATGAAGATAATGATGACTACGCTCCCACCTATTGCTTCATGGCAAAAGGTGCAAAGGTACTCAAATACACCTCCTCTGAATCTAGTGAAAATGAATCTGATGAGGATCTCAAGCCCAGCTACTCTAAACTTGCTAAGATTGTTGTAAAACAACAAAGGGCTCTGGAAAAGGTTCAAAACATGCTAGACAAAAGTGATGATATGTTGGGTGAAGAAATGGATCGCACTAAAGCCCTGACTGAAAATCTTCAGAGACTTTAGTCTAGGTTTGATAACATTCAAAGTTATCATAACACTCTCTTATCTGATCATGAGAAACTTTCTTATGAATTTCTTCAAAGAAAGCAAGATCTTGAGAAGCTAAGAGTGAGTTATGAAGATCTTCAGAAGGAGCGCGATTCATTACTTGCTCAACAAACCAACGGTTCTCAGGAAGAATTTGTTCCTCCATGCTTAAAGTGCATTGAACGTGAATCTGCTAATTCTTCACCTGAATGTTCAAATGCTTCAAGTGTTACAAATTCTTCACCTGCCTCTGCTATCACTAATTCCTCATATGAGGACATTGCTAGTATCACTGACAATGCAGGGCTGAAGGAATTGTACATGACAGGCATGTACAAAAGCCTCAAAGGGCATCAGACTCTTTGTGATGTGCTTAAAAGGCAGATCCTAAACAGAAACCCTAGGAAAGATGGTATTGCCTTTGAGAGGAAACTTAATGCTGATGGAACATATTGGAAGCCTGAGTTGATCCAAAACCTCATGGGTTGCTGCAAAGGGACCTCCAGTTGATCCATCTAACTTATCTGGCTTTACATGTGAATCTCGTCATTCTTCTGATGAGTCATTTGACTCCAACTATAAACTGTTCAAAAATCAGAATGGTGAAGTTCTTGCTAGATATGTTGGCACTAACTGCAGGAACGGTTCTCCTATGAAGAAAATCGGGGTTCCCAAGAAGTGCCTTGAAAATCTTCAGGTGAATGTACTCATGACACCACCAGTGAAGAACAGGAACCCCAGATCAAATTCTTCATATGGACCAAATTCTTCATATGGATCCAAGTCCTCATACGGACCAAATTCCTCACGTGGATCAAATTCCTCAAATGGATCAAAGTCCTCATATGATTATCATCGTGCTAACAACTCTGTTTCGCAGGGTAGAGCTAAGGGCTATGAATATGTGCATTATTCTTCAAACCGTTATGTTCATAAGTCCTCGAAGAATTTAACTGCTTATTCATATGCTTACCCTAACCCCTCTTATGTGAAACGGAATGGTTTGGCTTCTATGCCACTATCCTCGTATGGTGCTCGCAGAGTGATGAACTCTTTGCCACCCCTTCAGATGTGGGTGGTGAAGAAAAAGAACTAATCTCTTCTGCAGGGTCAGGTCTCCAGACGTGCTTTAACGTCTAAAGAATTTGCTGGGGACCTGACAAAATGGCCTGAAAGGACGCAGGCGAATCATGATGAAATGAACCTTCATTTCACACGTCCTCCTACTGCTATATCTGTTTACTGCTTGATGAAATTCATCTGATGAACTTGATATCATATTCTTCACTGGTGAAGCATATGAGATTGTAAGTTACACTAATTCATCTGCAGGATGATCAACCCAAAGCCACTCAGTGGGTCCTCGATAGTGGATGTACAAATCACATGACTGGTGACAAGAATCTTTTGATGGATGCTCCCTTATCACCATCGCATCTGAAGCATATCATCTTTGCTGACAAAGGCAAAATTCAGGTATTGGGTCTTGGTAAGGTTGCGATCTCTAAGGATAAACACATGGACAAAGTCATGCTTGTTGAGTCCTTAGGATACAACCTCATGTCAGTCTCAATGCTTTGTGATCTTGATATGGTTGTTGTCTTTGGGAAGTATCGCTGTGTTGTGATTATGGAAGTTGACAATTCCAAAGTCTTCGAAGGCTTTAGGAGAGGAGATTTGTTTATTGTTGATTTCTCTACAGGACCACAACTAGCCGTGTGTCTACTTGCAAAACTTCAGAAGGCTGGCTATGGCATCGACGACTTGGTCACGCAGGCATGAGGAATTTGCACATGCTTGCGAAGAAGAAGCATGTCATTGGCATTGAGAATGTCAAATTCCTCAAGGATCACTTATGCGGAGCCTGTGAAGCTGGAAAAATGACCAAGGCCAAGCATCCAGCGACGACTATCATGACCACTACTCGTCCATTCGAATTGCTTTACATGGACCTCTTCGGACCTAATCATTACTCAGCAGTCACTAATGATGCATCTCTATATGGTTTTGTCATTGTTGATGATTACTCTCGATATACATGGGTACACATTGTTGCTTACAAACATGAAGTGCATGAAGTCTTCAAGCGATTTTCCTTGAGGGCTTCAACCAACTTTGGTGTGAAGATCAAGCACATCAGAAGTGACAATGGAACTGAGTTCAATAATTCCGGTCTTGATGACTATCTTGATGAACTTGGTATTACTCATGAGTTATCTGCTCCCTATACTCCTCAGCAAAATGGCATCGTGGAGCGCAAGAACAGAACTCTTGTTGAGATGGCTTGCACTATGCTTGATGAATACAAAATGCCTCAGCATTTTCGGATTGATGCAATTGATACTGCGTGCCACATCATCAACAGAGTATATCTTCACAAATTCTTCAAGAAGACGGCCTATGAACTCCTCACTGACAAGAAACCCAATGTGAGTTATTTCAAAGTCTTCGGTGCTAAATGTTGGATTAGAGATCCTCACCACAATTCTAAATTTGCACCGAAAGCACATGAAGGGTTTATGCTTGGTTACGGAAAGGACTCGCACACCTACAGAGTCTTCAACATTGTTCTTCACAAGATTGTTGACACTGTAGATGTGCGGTTCGATGAAACTAATGGCTTGCAAAGAGAGCACCTACCTTCTGTGTTAGATGAACCATCACCTGAGGATTCTATCAAGTTCAAGGCAACTGAGGATGTCATTCCTACTAAAGAATCTGCTGAAGAATTCATTCCAATTCAAGAAGAATGTCGAGCTGATGCACCTGAAGAAAACACTAAAGAAAATGGTGCCGAAGAAAATCCTGATCAAATTCCTCAGCGACAACCAGCTCATCCTCGCGTTGCAAAAGAAGTGCAAGTGGAGAAGATCATCGATGACATTGAAGCACCAGGTCCTCTCACACGCTCAAAAGCTTCACATTTATCTAACTTTTGTGGGCACTATGATTTTGTCTCTATCACAGAGCCCACCAAGGTAGATGAAGCATTTCTGGAGCCTGAGTGGATCCAGGCCATGCAAGAAGAATTACATCAGTTCGAGCTCAATAATGTCTGGGAACTGGTCAAACGTCCAGATCCTCGCAAGCATAATATCATTGGCACAAAGTGGATCTACCGCAACAAGCAAGATGAAAATGGCCTTGTGGTGAGGAATAAGGCACGACTGGTAGCTCAAGGCTACACACAGGTTGAAGGAATTGATTTCGATGAAACTTTTGCACCTGTTGCTAGACTTGAGGCTATTCACATATTACTTGCTTATGCTAACCATCATGATATCATCTTATATCAAATGGATGTGAAAAGTGCATTCCTCAATGGTAAGCTTGAGGAAGAAGTATATGTTGCTCAACCCCCAGGTTTTGAAGATCCAAAGAATCCTGACAAAGTCTTCAAACTTAATAAGGCCCTCTATGGCCTCAAGCAAGCCCCTCGGGCGTGGTATGATACATTGAAGGAATTCTTCGTGAAGAATGGCTTCACACCCGGTTCACTCGACCCTACTTTCTTTACTAAATCTTATGTGGTGAACTGTTTGTGTGCCAAATATATGTTGATGATATTATCTTTGGCTGTACTAACCAATGCTATAGTGATGCATTTGCTTATATGATGAGTGAAGAATATCAAATGTCTATGATGGGAGAGTTGAAATTCTTCTTAGGTCTTCAAATTCGTCAACAGCGCAATGGCATATTCATATCTCAGGAGAAATACCTCAAAGATGTACTGAGGAAATTCGGCATGCAAGATTGCAAAGGCGTCAAAATTCCTATGCCCACAAATGGCCATCTATGCACTGATGAAAATGGTATTGACTTCGATCACAAGGTATACTGCTCCATGATTGGTTCTTTATTGTACTTATGTGCATCTAGGCCAGATATAATGCTTAGTGTTTGCATGTGTGCCCGATTTCAAGCTACACCAAAGGAATCACACCATAAGGCTGTGAAGCATATTCTTCGATATCTAGCTCACACACCAACACTAGGATTATGGTACCCCAAGGGCTCTACTTTTGATCTCATTGGATATTCTGACTCTGACTATGCTGGTGATCGTGTGGACCGCAAGTCAACTTCTGGCACTTGTCATTTCCTCGTACGATCTTTGGTCTGTTGGTCCTCGAGGAAACAGAACTGCGTATCACTGTCTATTGCGGAAGCTGAATACATTGCTGCTAGCTCATGCTGTGCTCAACTGCTTTGGATGAAGCAAACACTCAAGGACTATGGTGTCAACGTTAAGAATGTGCCTCTCCTCTGCGACAATGAGAGTGCCATCAAGATTGCTCACAACCCAGTTCAGCACTCGAAGACAAAGCACATTCGGATTCGTCATCATTTTCTTCGTAATCATGTGTTGAAGGGCGACATATCCATCGAGCATGTGAAGACTGAAGAACAGCTAGTTGATATCTTCACTAAGCCCTTGGATGAGAAGAGATTTAGCAAGTTGCAGTGTGATCTAAATATCTTAGAGTCTTCGAATGTTCTTTGAAAAGGACACACATCCTAACACTTATGCATAATTGATGACTTAGATGTGCAACACATGAAGAAACGTTTTTCTTCAATCAATGAAGAATAACACTATAAGTGTGAAGAAATTAATGAAGAATTTGATTCTCAGAACCCTACGACAATTGTACGCGGTGTCTGAAATCATCATGCTTATACGGTGGGTCACGCCACCACAAAAAGTTGAAAATCTTCAATTTGAGTTTTTCCTCAGTTTTGAAATTCTTCAGTTTTTCAAATTCTTCAACTTTGCAAAATCTTTACTGTTTCCGTCGTTTTTCTTCATTGGCTATATATATATATATATATATATATATATATATATATATATATATATGAGTTTATGTCCTCTACAGCATTCACTTATAGCTAATTCTTCAAGTTGCTTTTTCTGCTAAGTGAATGTGATCGGACCCTTCCCCCTCTATGCTATACTCAACCCATTCTATTCACAAAATTCTTCATGTGCGTTCTATTTGAAACTCGTTCAAAATCTTCACTGTATCCTTGTCAGCTGAAGAAATTGCGAAGGAAACTTTAAAACAAATCTTATCCAAATTTTCGGTTTTGCCGCTCAAACCGTTCCGCATCCCACGATGCATTATTCTATTCACCCACGATCGTACACGATCTCAACTACACAGTACGTGGGTGACACATGTCGCGTGAAGGAGAAAGGGCAGGGGCACGTTCGTCCCAAATCTTCGGGCGAACAGTTTTTTCACCGTGTCTATAAATACCCCTCTCCCCTTCCTCACTTCATTTACTCTGCTCGATCGCTACTCTCTCGCTCGAGCTCCTCAAACCCTAGCACCGCCGCTACTCCATCGTCGCCGGTGAGGAAGAGCTTCGCTGCCTCGACCTCGTCGCCGTCGTACTCGCGCCGGTTGCGGAAATCTTCACTCCGCCGCCGCCGTAGCTGTCATCCTCTGCCAAGTTAGGGCGTGGGAGATCTATCCTGATGAACTTCACATCTGTTCTTCTCAGTTCGTCGTGTTCTTCACTTCGGGTAATTAAAAGTTGCTTTTATTACTCACTTTGATTCTCAAACTTTCCTGAAAATCTTCAAAGGTGTTTATTCTTCAAATCTTCACACATATGAACACCTCACACATTGTATGCTCTTGATTAATTTCAAATAAGCAATCATTTTCTTCAAGATTCCTCAATTGTGTGGATTTTCGATCTGTACAACTCTGGAACCTAAGAAAAAGAACGCTTAGTGAAATTCCTCAAGGCTCATCTGGTCAAATTCCTCAAAACTTGTTCTTTTCAAAAAACCTTCTGAGAACGCATATGACCTCTCCATATTCCTCGCACCTATACTCTGTTCACAGGTACTCATGTCTGCTGCTGAATCACTAGCTTCTCATCAACTTAACTCATTTGCAGCGTTCCTCGAAGAAAAATGGCATACTTCTTAAGAGTGTTCAATTGTTCAAATTCCTCATCTGAAGAATATGGCAGACGGTAAGAGACCGCAGAAAGGAGGAAAGAAACCTGAGGTTATGACTGCGTTTGAAATCCCTAAGGAAATTTATGCTGACTATTGCACACCTGATGAAGCACAATTTGGCAAAGAAAACAAAAATCATCGCAAGGTGTGCATTCAGAGGATTGAACGGAAATGGGCAAGGGAATGGAGGGAATACAGATATGTAACTCCAAAGTACATGAAGAAATTCGCTCTGAATCCTCCATGCCCAAGAGCTCCATTGGCACCTGGCCAAGTAGCTGACCCCACAAGCCTCAAACGTGGTGAGGACTTTCCTGAAGAATGGGCTAAGCGCCAAGCTAAATTGGCAAGACAAGCCACGGAGGCAGTGAAGAAATTCAATGAGGATTCTGCCACTACTACTTCTACTGAGGCCTCGGTCAAACTGAGGAAATCCATGCCAAAGAAGCCTCCTCGTAAGCCTAGTGCTTCACCAACAACGCCCTCACGACCAAGTTCCTCAGCAATGCCCTCACGGCAAATTCCTCACTCTGCTGCTGCTCCACCAAAGTCCTCAGCAGCTCCTTCAAAGTCCTCAGCTCCTGTGCATCTGGCTACATGTGAAAGGACTGCTGGTTTTTCGATTGCCTCTGGTGTTTCAGCAAGTTCCTCAGCTGCACCAACTTCCTCATCAGGCCCCACACTGTTGAAGACTAAAGCAACAGCTGGATGAGGTCCTCGGCCAAGTCCAAAGAAGAAACATGTCGCATTCCATGTGCCCTCTGATGATGAAGCTTCTGATGATGAACTCGCAGAAATCATCACAGACAGACAGGTGAAGGCCGCTAGAGCCAAAGGCACATATGTGCCACTGCTTTTGGATCCGAGGAAAATCCTCGATTACATTGATCTCTGGCACAAGGATCCAAACACCCCACTGCCTGATTTTCATCTGACCGCTGGTCAAACTCACATGCTGACCCATTTCATCATTGAAGAGAAATGGAAGTTTGAAAAGGCAAGAGAGATCAAGAAAGCTCAATACAGAAAGGAGAAGCTTCTGAAGAAAAACGTTGTCAGAATGACACCTAAGGAACTTCTCCAGGCTCAGTCTGAAATTCAAACCCTCAGCAAAGACCTTGATGCCTAATATGCTGATTGGCAAGGAGCCAAAGTGAGATTCGTTAATCTGACGAAGAAATTTACAAATGTTGCAGCCCCATTGCAACAAGAAAATCGTCAGGCTGCAGACTCTGCTCAGCCCGCTGAAGAACATGCCAGCACCGCTGATGACTTTCAGCCTGCTGAAGAAAATGCTCGTTCCAGTGCTGGTGAAGAAATTCCAGACGCTGAAGAAATTGCCAGGGCATCCACTAGTGGTGCGCCTGAAGAAATTGAAGTGATCAGGGCAACTGCATCAGTTGCACCTAAAGAAAGTCAACTAGATTCCTCAGCTCCTCCCGCGCCTACACCAACTCCAATTCTTCCATTTGCCTATGATGTGAAGAAGACAAAGGCTGCAGAGCGAGCTGCAGTGAAGAAAAGGAAGGCATCAGCTGCGTCAAATTCTTCGGCTGCGAAGAAAATGAAGCCAATGACCAACTCATTTGAAGATCCTATTGATGCTGTTTCGATTTCCTCCATGCCATCAAAGGACCTTGTTCATTTTGGAGGAGACTATGTGATCCCAAGCGGATCTGATGAAGAAAATCATTCTGCCGCTTTGTCAGAGCAGATCGATGAAGAAATTGAAGTGGATGCAATCCCTTCAATGCCAATCATTTCCTCACCTATGCCTCATTTCACAGCTGACGAGGCTAGTGTTGAGGAAATTGAAGATGGAGATGTGGATATAGGATGCACCACACCTGTGATGAATGATGACTTTTGGGAAAGTCAGCATCCCAATACTCCTCTCTTCACACCAATCCAACAGATTCCTCAGTCCCCTGCAGCAACAGTTCAAATGGGCTCTGAAGAAACTCAACCCACTGTCTCTGTGAATGAAGATATTCTAGCCGCTAGTGCTGAAGAACTGTCAGGACCCCGACTCGATGTCACATCGATCTAGCTGGTAACACCTCATATCACTTTGCGGCCTCACGCACGGTATCCCCACGGGTGTCGTCTTACCTTTTTCCCGGGACCGTTTGCGCCTTTTGGCTCACGTATATGATAGTGTCGCTAGCATCCATATGATAAAGAGCCCGGGCTGACATGACTAGTCGTAAACCCAAAGTGGCACAGACTTACAGGGACAGGCATCCATGACCCAGCTTCGAACGTGTCGGTCATCAGCAAGTGGGTCCGGGCTGTAGCACTGGGCTAGCAGGACTCCGGTAAACCGGGCTGTAGCGGGCTAACAGGACTCCGGTACTCAAAGCGTGACATTTCCCCGAAGGGACAGACACAGGAACGAAGAAGGACACATGCCGGCCAGCCTAAGTGTTCCAGAGCAGTAGCAAGCTACCATGGCTCAGCGGTAACACTAGGAGACATTTCCCGGTAAGAGAGGCTACTAAAGATAAACAACTAGATAGTCAGATCCCACACATACCAAGCAGGACCCCGACTCGATGTCACATCGATCTAGCCGGTAACACTTCATATCACTTTGCGGCCTCACGCACGGTGTTCCCACGGGTGTCGCCTTACCTTTGCCCGGGACCGTTTGCGCCTTTTGGCTCACGTATATGATAGTGTCGCTAGCATCCATATGATAAAGAGCCCGGGCTGACATGACTAGTCGTAAACCCAAAGTGGCACAGACTTACAGGGACAGGCATCCATGACCCAGCTTCGAACGTGTCGGTCATCAGCAAGTGGGTCCGGGCTGTAGCACTGGGCTAGCAGGACTCCGGTAAACCGGGCTGTAGCGGGCTAACAGGACTCCGGTACTCAAAGCGTGGCATTTCCCCGAAGGGACAGACACAGGAACAAAGAAGGACACATGCCGGCCAGCCTAAGTGTTCCAGAGCAGTAGCAAGCTACCATGGCTCAGCGGTAACACTAGGAGACATTTCCCGGTAAGAGAGGCTACTAAAGATAAACAACTAGATAGTCAGATCCCACACATACCAAGCATTTCAATCATACACACAATATGCTCGATATGTGCAAATACAACGAAGCATCACAACATGACTCTACGACACAAGTACTTTATTTAAGGCTCAGTGAGCCATACATAACATACACACAAAGGTACGGGTCTCACGACCCAACATACAAGTTATACAGTCATACAAGCCAACAGCGGAAGTAACTTGTCTGAGTACAGACAACTAGTAAAATAAAAGAGGCTTGGAAAGCCTGGCTATACTATGTGGAACTTCACAAGCTCAGGGTCACCACCTGGGTCTTTAGCCTACTCGTTGATGTCAACGTCTACATAGAACCCATCAGAAGGGGTTGCAGCGTCTTCTGTAAAAATGTAGATTATAGCAACATGAGTACAAAGGTACTCAGCAAGACTTACATCAGATCCTACATACATGCATAGTATCAAGAAGGGTTGGTGGAGTTATTGCAGCAAGCCAGCTTTGACTCTTGGCTAGACCATCCTACGATACTCCATTTGAAACAGTTTTGCGCACACGAGTCCACTATTCACCACTTCAATACACTACCGAGGATCCACCTCCGTCTTCCTACGGAAGAGCCATCCTCGGCACTCACACTTATCTTGAGGCTTTTATCAGTTTCCATTTACTTGTCTATGAACTGTATAGGCAACCAAGTAGTCCTTTACCGCGGACGCGGCTATTCGAATAGATCATGTTAACCCTGCAGGGAGTACTTCTTCATACACGCTCTCACCACTTACCGTCGTTTACACGACATCTACTCGGCAACCTTCAAGCGGAAGCCCAACGTGGGTGTCGGCCACGACCTACCTAATCACCTAAGCCTCCAGTCCAGGTTTATCGCCTATTCAGGTTCCATCCGCAGGGAGTCCGGCC
This sequence comes from Triticum aestivum, assembly GCF_018294505.1. NCBI lineage: Eukaryota > Viridiplantae > Streptophyta > Magnoliopsida > Poales > Poaceae > Triticum > Triticum aestivum. The sequence continues at coordinate 132,886,155 of NC_057795.1, read as the reverse complement.
GAGGTTTCCCATACGGCCCCGAACGATGTGAACAGGGTTCCCGAGATACCTAACGGGTATTCGGTACACCGTGCCACGTACCTACCGCATCACAGCCCACCCCTACGGTCAGCGCTGTCCACGGCCTCTAGTAGGCTACAAACACCAGAAACTACTTGCAACTCCTGGACGGAGAACTAGGGTGAATAAGAAGCCGAGAGGGTCCATTGGTTTCGGGCCCAATGCATGGTAGTAGCTGATTCTTAAATCACACATACAGATCTCAGTGCTTAAGGTCGGCTTCAATGAAACAACCCACCATGTACTCCTACATGGCCTCTCATCGATACCTTTACCAAATCGTGTTCACCACACCACTCTCATTACCGTCATAATCATTTCACTCTAGCCCATCACCCAGATGAACCAGACCTGACACGACTCTAAGCATAGCAGGCATAGCAAGGTAGGAACAACACATACATAGGGCTCAATCAACTCCTACACATGCTAGTGGGTTTCATCTAGTTACTGTGGCAATGACAGGTCATGCAGAGGAAATGGGTTCAACTACCGTAGCACACAGCAGTTTGAATCGCGTTGTCTTAATGCAGTAAAAGAGAGCAGGAGCGAGAACATGGGATTGTATCGATATGATCAAATGGTTGGTTGCTTGCCTGATGGTTCGTTGCACGGATACGGTTCTTCGTTAGGGTAGTCACGGTACTCCTCGGGGACAGATCCTGTCGCAAAGGATAACGATACACGGGCATCACCAAACAATGTGCAACAATATGATGCATGCATGAAACATGGCAATATGAGTGTGTTGGGCTAATGCAACTAAAGCCAGAAGTGTTTGAGCAAATTTGAATCAAAGATTCAAATTCCAAATTCAAATATGGCCTTTTAAAGTGCCTTTTCTTGTTCTGTTTAAAACATCAATTTAACTTGTTTGATCATGCATGAAAATAGTACAGATGGATAGATTGGATTTTTCTGATCATTTTTCATATATAATTTGTCCAATTTGGAGTTACAGAATAAAAGTTATGAATTTTTGAAGTATAATTAATATTCTGGAATTTCCTCATTTAATTTAAATCCAGAAATATCATTTACTGCGTCAGCCTGACGTCACAGTGACATCAGCAGGTCAACAGGGCTGGCTCGGGTCAAACCTGACGTGTGGGGTCCACACGTCAGTGACACAGGGGCTAATCCCGTGTTGACCCGGGCTGGTTAGCTTTGACTAAGCCCTGGGGCCCACTTGTCAGCGTCAGTACGTGGTGGGTTAGTGGCTAATTAACTAGGCCACGTCAGCTCGCCGGAGTTCTGGCCGGCGGCGACCATCAGTGCGGTGGCGATAGTGGTTTTGGTCGTTTCGGCCACCAAATGAACCGCGGAGGCCACCGGAGTGAAGCTGAGGACGACCCGCGGCTCTTGGCGGAGTCCGTTGGGGTCGGGGTGGCCGGAGTCGACGGCGGCGAGCTCGGTTGCGGCCGCCGGGGTTCGGTCGTGCACGGGAGGGGTGTTGCAGGGGGTTTGGGGTAGCGTTGGTGCGTGCTACGTGCTCCTAGTGAGATGTGGAGCACGATGGTGAGCTCGGTTGGGCGCTACGGCGACCGTGGCCACGACGGCGACATCGCCGGCGGCGTGAAGCTTTCGGCCGCGGTGGGGCTAGGGCCTAGGGGTCGGGAGAGAGCAGGGAAGAAGGGGGAAACGGTGGCGTAGCTCACCGCGGTTGCAGTGGGCGTCGAAACGGGCTCGGGGACGCGCTGGAGACGGCGAATTCGTCGGCGACGGTGATCGGAGCCCGAAGAGGGGAATGGCGACGTGGCGGTGATGCAGGGCTTCCGGGGACTCGTGGAGCGGTGGGGAGGAAGAGGGAGTCGAGGCGGAGCTCCTGAGCTGGTCGGGGGAGCGAGGGGTGGTCGGAGACGGTGGCTAAGGCGAACGGCGGCGACGGTGAGCTTCGGCCGTGAGAGAGAGAGAGCGAGGGAGAGCCGGGGGAGAGTGAATGGGGTGTCGGCGAGGTCGGGGCGACGACCAGAAGACGATCCACGCGGCGCAACGGCGACCAGGGCGATGCAGAGAGGCTGGGTGGTGCGTGGCGAGCTCGGGCGCGCCATGCTCACCTCCCTGCCTGCTCTGGCGAGGGGAAGCAGCTGGCTGGCACGGGCCAGCACAGTGCTGGGCCGGCTGGGCTGGGCCGCACAGGGAGGAGCCCAGGTAAGCTTCTCCCTTTATTTGTTTTCTGTTTTCTGTTTTTATTTAATATATCTGCAACTTTGTTGAATTAAATAAAATACCTAGGCAACTCCAAAAATCACCAAACTACTCCTGGCTCATAGTTGGATTATTTCCAACATGAAACATTTTAGTTTGGAGATATTTGAGCATTTAAATATTTTATATTATTTTAAATGCCCAAATTCAAATAGCTATGATTTAATTCAAAACCCTAGGATGGCCTAGGAAAATGTGCACCACTTTTGGCAGAGGTTCTGAACCAAGGCAAAAATGATGGGCATTTTAGAAGGGCATTTCAGGTTCATTGAAAATTATTTTAGTAAACCCTAGTTGGTTTCAGAGGGGACTGGGGGTTCTGTCATCCCCATTTCAAGTTTCTGATGAAAGAGTAAACATCATGCAGCACTCTAATGCATGACTAGCTAGGGTGTGACAACTCACCCCCACTCAAAAGAATCTCGTCCCGAGATTTGGGTTCCTCCGAGAAGAAGGCGGGGTATTCAAGTCGAAGACGATCCTCCCTTTCCCAAGTTGCTTCATCTTCAGAATGGTGCGACCATTGAACCTTGAGAAACTTGATATTATGACGTCGGGTGGTACGCTCGGCTTGATCGAGGACACGAATGGGGTACTCCCGATATGAAAGATTATCTTGGAGATCAAGCGTTTCGTGGTCCACTTCACGGATAGGATCCGAGAAGCAACGCCTGAGTTGAGAAACGTGGAAGACATCGTGAACTCTGGAGAGGTGCGGAGGTAGTTCCAATTGGTAGGCAACTTCTCCTCGTTTGGCAAGAATGCGAAAAGGTCCAATGTAACGAGGAGCCAATTTGCCTTTGATACCGAAGCGATGGGTTCCCTTCAGAGGGGTGACCCGAAGATAAGCCTTCTCGTCAACCTCGAAAGTCATAGCCTTATGTTTTCGGTCATATTGACTCTTTTGACGAGATTGGGCTGTTTTCAACTTCTCACGAACGATACGAACTTGTTCTTCTGCTTCCTGAATCATATCCGGGCCAAAGAATTGTCTTTCCCCGGTTTCTGACCAGTTAAGGGGTGTTCGACATCGTCGTCCATAGAGAACTTCAAAAGGGGCTTTACCCAAGCTAGATTGATAGCTGTTGTTGTAAGCGAATTCGGCAAATGGAAGGCACTTCTCCCAGTCCATTCCGAAAGAGATAACAGAGGCTCGAAGCATGTCTTCTAGAATTTGGTTGACGCGTTCCACTTGACCACTTGACTGAGGGTGGAAAGCGGTGCTAAAGGAGAGACGAGTTCCCATAGCATTTTGGAAACTTTCCCAAAATCGAGAGGTGAAAAGACTTCCTCGATCCGAATTGATTTCCAAAGGAACACCATGGAGGGACACTATTCGGGAGATGTATAAGTCTGCTAGTTGGCTAGCGGTTATACTCTCACGAACAGGTAAGAAATGAGCTACTTTGGAAAGATGATCGACCACGACGAAAATAGCATTATTCCCTCTTTTGGTTCTGGGAAAACCGGTAATGAAATCCATACCAATTTTATCCCATTTCCATTCAGGAATAGCTAAGGGTTGAAGGGTGCCAGCAGGCCGTTGATGCTCTGCTTTTACACGACGACAGACGTCGCAGTTTGCAATATACTGAGCAATTTCTCTCTTCATCCTAGTCCACCAGAACCTCTGGCGTAGGTCCTGATACATTTTTGTGCTACCGGGATGAATGGTGAGAGGAGATTCATGAGCTTCCTTAAGGATCAATCGCCTCAGGTTGCGCACCTTGGGAACCACTAGTCGATCCCCGAAGTATACGACTCCTTGATCATTAACGGAGAAGCAATTCGCAATTCCCTTCTGAATGTTTCTCTTGATGTGGGAGATTCCCGGATCTACCTTCTGTGCTTTGATAATTTGATCCGTAAGGGTAGGTTTTGCCACCAAGGTGGAGAGAAAACCTTGAGGAACAATGTGAAGGTTAAGCTTTCGAAATTCCTCATGGAGAAGCGGTTGACTTCGTTGTAACATCAGGTTGTTACAATAAGATTTACGACTTAGCGCATCAGCCATGACGTTGGCTTTCCCTGGGGTATAGGTTATCCCTAAGTCGAAGTCTGTGATCAATTCAACCCAACGTCTTTGCCTGAGATTCAGATCCGGTTGGGTGAAGATGTACTTCAGACTTTGGTGATCAGTAAATATTTCGCAACGATTACCGAGAAGGTAATGTCGCCAGGTCTTAAGTGCATAGACTACGGCTGCAAGTTCTAAATCATGAGTAGGATAATTCTCCTCATGTGGGTGCAATTGCCGTGAAGCGTAAGCAATTACGTGTCGATCTTGCATAAGAATGCAACCTAGTCCTTGTCGCGAGGCGTCGCAGTAGATAACAAAGTCCTTGGAGAAGTCTGGCGGTACCAGCACGGGAGCAGAGGTCAGGCGTCTTTTCAGTTCCTGAAAACTGTGCTCACATTGTGGAGTCCATTCGAACTTCTTATCTTTCTTGAGGAGTTCGGTTAGAGGTTTGGCAACCTTGGAGAAGTTCTCGACAAAGCGACGGCAATAGCTCGCTAAGCCTAGAAAACTCCGAACTTGCTTGACCGATTCGGGTGGAGTCCAATCGAGGACGGCTTGAACTCGCTCAGGGTTAACAGCAATACCTTTACCAGATATTACATGACCCAGATAGGTCACTTCTAATAACCAGAATTCACATTTAGAAAATTTGGCATAAAGGCGATGCTCTCGAAGTTTCTTCAACACTAGCCTTAGATGTTCGGCATGTTCTTCCTCGTTCTTGGAGTAGATGAGTATATCATCGAGATAAACTACGACGAATTTATCCAAATACTCCATGAAGATTGAGTTCATTAACCAAGAAAAAGTGGCTGGAGCGTTGGTTAATCCGAAGGACATGACGGTGTACTCGTATTGGCCATAACGAGTAACAAAGGCCGTTTTAGGAATGTCCCCGTTTCTGATTTTGATTTGATGGTAGCCCAACCTCAAATCCATCTTAGAGAAGACTGAGGATCCAGCGAGCTGATCATACAGGTCGTTGATCCTGGGAAGTGGATATTTGTTTTTGATTGTGACCAAATTGACCGGTCGGTAATCTACAACCATCCGGTCCGTACCATCTTTCTTCTTGACGAATAGGACGGGGCAAGCCCACGGAGATGAGCTAGGTCGGATGAAACCCTTTTTCAAGGATTCATCGAGTTGTTTCTTAAGCTCGGCTAGTTCTAGGGGTGCCATTTTGTAAGGTCTTCTAGCAATCGGAACGGTTCCGGGGATGAGGTCTATTACGAACTCAACATCCCTGTCAGGTGGAACACCTGGCAATTCCTCTGGAAAGACATCCGGAAAGTCACAGACTACCGAAACGTCCTCAAGGTCTGGCAAAGGGCTGGCGTTAAGAGAATATAATTGTCGCTTGGCTATTCGAGTCAAAACATTGACTATCTTCCCCGAAGGATGGGTGAGTTGAACGGTCCTAGAGAAGCAATCAATTTTGGCTTGATGAGCTGACATCCAGTCCATACCCAAAATGATATTAATATCTGAAGACTTAAGGGCTATCAAAGATGCGAGGAAAACAAGTCTATCGACTTGGATTTCATTTCCATGGCTTACTCTAGAAGTTTGCCATTTGGATCCCGGAGTTTGAATTACCATGGAGGATGGCAAGTCACAGAATGCAACGTTATGCAAACGAGCATAATTTTCAGATATAAAAGAATGAGAGGCTCCTGTATCGAAAAGAACAGATGCCGGGTGGCAATTAACAAGAAGCGTACCGAGAACGACGTTGGGATCTTCTTGAGCTTCTTCGGCAGAGATACAATTGACCTGGCCACGTGAAGCGGTGACCGGTTTAGCGTGGAATACTTTCCCTGTCGGCTTGCCACGGCCAACAGCTTTAGCAGATTGATTGGGGTTGGTCTGGGGGCACTCCCGCATATAGTGACCAGATTCCCCACACTTGAAACAAGTCACGGAACTGGTACGTGGAGGAGCATTATTGGTTGGACCCCCATAGGGCTTGGCTGGAGCAGACTGTTGAGCGGGGCGAGGCGCCTGGAAAGATGGCCTCGGTGTGAACCTGGGTGGCAGGGCGGTGTTGGGTACCCACACGCGGCGCTTCTGAGGACCAGCACCGGATGAGGAACCCATGTCACGTCCATGCTTGCGTGTTGCGTCGTAGTCAGTCTGACCAGTTTCAGCACTGATGGCTTTGTTGACAAGTTTCGAAAAGGATGTGCACTCATGCAGACGGAGGTCGCGGCGAAGCTCAGGACTAAGGCCCTTGCGGAACCTTGCTTGCTTCTTAGCGTCAGTAGAAACTTCCTCGGTTGCATATCGTGCAAGATTACCAAACTCCCTGCTATAGACATCCACAGAAAGTCGGCCTTGGGTGAAATTGCAAAATTCTTCACGCTTACGGTCCATGAGACCCTCCGGAATGTGATGTTCACGGAAAGCCTCACTGAACTCAGCCCAAGTAGTGACATGGCCCGCTGGGCGCATAGCTCCATAATTCTCCCACCATAGACTGGCGGGGCCTTCAAGATGATATGCAGCAAAGGTGACCTTGTCAGCCTCCGCTACCAGCGCGGAACGCAGTTTGTGAGAGATACTGCGAAGCCAGTCATCAGCGTCGAGAGGTTCGACGGAGTGGTGGAACGTGGGTGGATGCAATTTGATAAAATCACTGAGTGACACCACGTTAGCCCTCTGATGGTGTGCTGTGTTCTGTTCAATACGCTCCAACAAACGTTTTGTCTCCCGCTTGTTTCTCTCAGATTCCATCATAACCTCGGCTAGTGAAGGAGGTTGAGGCAGATGTTCATTTCTGGCTTCACTGCCTTCGGCCTGCTCTTGGGAAGCAGGGTTAGCGCGCGTGTTGACCATCCTAGGTAAACAAGACAATGATTTAGTCAGAATGATAAAATTCCGACATAGGATACATAATGTAAGGAATAATTCGGAATGCAAGATGATCATCCGTATGACATGGTAGATACAGAAACTGCTTCTTTATTCCATCGTCATACACACCATACAGGTTTAGTACAAGACCAAGCAAGTACTAATACGGTGAAAAGAGGATTACATCTCATCGGAGGCATCCCAAGCTCCTATACATTATTTTTCTACATCTCCGGAAAGAGTACAAACTAGGTCATATCCCACGAGACACGCAGGACAACAGACGACACAGCTAGTGCGAACTAGTGATACTACTACTAACTCAGACCGATCCGTAGTAGTCCTCGTAGAAGTCACCTCCATAGCCTGGAAGCTCAACATGTTCATCCGGAAACAGACGATCTCGCGGAGCTTGTGGACCATAGGGGCTAGGATGAGGCCTTGGACCAACAAACGGTGGCCTACGGGGACCGCGAGGTGGGGTGATGCCTCCTACATCACGCCAAACCATCACGTCCGGCAGAGCAGATCTCACTGGATAGAGATCGCGCATATCTGAATATCCAGCTTGCACCGCCGGTGCGAACCGAGTCAAAGTGGCCCTGTGGTCGGCACGGGTATTGAAGAGCTCTAACCTTAAGGCCCGATTTTCACGGTCCTTATCCTTGAGCATCTCAGCAGTGGTGCGAGTCCGTGAATCCTCCTGAGTGGAGTCAGCATAGATAGCCTGGAGATACCCTTGTGCTCCCGGAAGTGATCCTGGCATATACCGGAAGTCAGAGTCCCGAAATAACCCAGATCTGACTCGCATAATGGTCATCATAGAGTAGGCGGCATCCTGCACAGCCATCTCAATAGTAACCCCGAGTCCATAGGAGCAGTGAAGAGGCTCAGTGGATCCAGGATAAGATGGAAATATCCTGACAGTGCAGAGATACTGGCTTTGATTAAAGTCTCGGAATTGCTCTTCGACCGTGTACTCAGGATACCAGCGGTATCCAGCCTCAGTCATTACCCTGACCAACTTAGCAGTATGGCCGGGTACATCTAGGCATCGAGTCAGGCGAACCACTTGATTGAGGTCGCGAGTGGCCATCTGAAAGCACAATTATAATGCAAAGGCATTAGAATTTCTAGCAAAATTTCGGCAGCATAACAGCTGTAAATGCTCAAAAAGGATATTGAGACATTTGACAAAGGATTTCGTACACACTCAACATCATCACATCAAGTCTTGAAACCATTTCTACAACATAATGTGGTAGTAGAACTGAGCTAGGCTGATAACCATCAAACTTATAAGGTACTACTGATTAGTAACACGTGAACCTGATAGAGAGAACAGATCCTAATTCCTTAACCCCCGATGGAAGAATGGACTGACTCAGATCAGAAAGTCACAAGATATAAGGAGTAAAAAGAGCCTTACGTTCCATCCCACAAGCAATTCCCCTACATATAACTAAAGAATTTCTAGACTCAACATCGACCAGTTTGGCTTGGAGAACCTACAGGCAGTCCGGCTCTGATGCCAACGCTGTCAGGACCCCGACTTGATGTCACATCGATCTAGCCGGTAACACTTCATATCACTTTGCGGCCTCACGCATGGTATTCCCACGGGTGTCGCCTTACCTTTGCCCGGGACCGTTTGCGCCTTTTGGCTCACGTATATGATAGTGTCGCTAGCATCCATATGATAAAGAGCCCGGGCTGACATGACTAGTCGTAAACCCAAAGTGGCACAGACTTACAGGGACAGGCATCCATGACCCAGCTTCGAACGTGTCGGTCATCAGCAAGTGGGTCCGGGCTGTAGCACTGGGCTAGCAGGACTCCGGTACTCAAAGCGTGACATTTCCCCGAAGGGACAGACACAGGAACGAAGAAGGACACATGCCGGCCAGCCTAAGTGTTCCAGAGCAGTAGCAAGCTACCATGGCTCAGCGGTAACACTAGGAGACATTTCCCGGTAAGAGAGGCTACTAAAGATAAACAACTAGATAGTCAGATCCCACACATACCAAGCATTTCAATCATACACACAATATGCTCGATATGTGCAAATACAACGAAGCATCACAACATGACTCTACGACACAAGTACTTTATTTAAGGCTCAGTGAGCCATACATAACATACACACAAAGGTACGGGTCTCACGACCCAACATACAAGTCATACAGTCATACAAGCCAACAGCGGAAGTAACTTGTCTGAGTACCGACAACTAGTAAAATAAAAGAGGCTTGGAAAGCCTGACTATACTATGTGGTCCTTCACAAGCTCAGGGTCACCACCTGGGTCTTTAGCCTACTCGTTGATGTCAACGTCTACATAGAACCCATCAGAAAGGGTTGCAGCGTCTTCTGTAAAAATGTAGATTATAGCAACATGAGTACAAAGGTACTCAGCAAGACTTACATCAGACCCTACATACATGCATAGTATCAAGAAGGGTTGGTGGAGTTATTGCAGCAAGCCAGCTTTGACTCTTGGCTAGACTATCCTACGATACTCCATTTGAAACAGTTTTGCGCACACGAGTCCACTATTCACCACTTCAATACACTACCGAGGATCCACCTCCGTCTTCCTACGGAAGAGCCATCCTCGGCACTCACACTTATCTTGAGGCTTTTATCAGTTTCCATTTACTTGTCTATGAACTGTATAGGCAACCAAGTAGTCCTTTACCGCGGACGCGGCTATTCGAATAGATCATGTTAACCCTGCAGGGAGTACTTCTTCATACACGCTCTCACCACTTACCGTCGTTTACACGACATCTACTCGGCAACCTTCAAGCGGAAGCCCAACGTGGGTGTCGGCCACGACCTACCTAATCACCTAAGCCTCCAGTCCAGGTTTATCGCCTATTCAGGTTCCATCCGCAGGGAGTCCGGCCGAGGTTTCCCATACGGCCCCGAACGATGTGAACAGGGTTCCCGAGATACCTAACGGGTATTCGGTACACCGTGCCACGTACCTACCGCATCACAGCCCACCCCTACGGTCAGCGCTGTCCACGGCCTCTAGTAGGCTACAAACACCAGAAACTACTTGCAACTCCTGGACGGAGAACTAGGGTGAATAAGAAGTCGAGAGGGTCCATTGGTTTCGGGCCCAATGCATGGTAGTAGCTGATTCTTAAATCACACATACAGATCTCAGTGCTTAAGGTCGGCTTCAATGAAACAACCCACCATGTACTCCTACATGGCCTCTCATCGATACCTTTACCAAACCGTGTTCACCACACCACTCTCATTACCGACATAATCATTTCACTCTAGCCCATCACCCAGATGAACCAGACCTGACACGACTCTAAGCATAGCAGGCATAGCAAGGTAGGAACAACACATACATAGGGCTCAATCAACTCCTACACATGCTAGTGGGTTTCATCTAGTTACTGTGGCAATGACAGGTCATGCAGAGGAAATGGGTTCAACTACCGTAGCACACAGCAGTTTGAATCGCGTTGTCTTAATGCAGTAAAAGAGAGCAGGAGCGAGAACATGGGATTGTATCGATATGATCAAATGGTTGGTTGCTTGCCTGATGGTTCGTTGCACGGATACGGTTCTTCGTTAGGGTAGTCACGGTACTCCTCGGGGACAGATCCTGTCGCAAAGGATAACGATACACGGGCATCACCAAACAATGTGCAACAATATGATGCATGCATGAAACATGGCAATATGAGTGTGTTGGGCTAATGCAATTAAAGCCAGAAGTGTTTGAGCAAATTTGAATCAAAGATTCAAATTCCAAATTCAAATATGGCCTTTTAAAGTGCCTTTTCTTGTTCTGTTTAAAACATCAATTTAACTTGTTTGATCATGCATGAAAATAGTACAGATGGATAGATTGGATTTTTCTGATCATTTTTCATATATAATTTGTCCAATTTGGAGTTACAGAATAAAAGTTATGAATTTTTGAAGTATAATTAATATTCTGGAATTTCCTGATTTAATTTAAATCCAGAAATATCATTTACTGCGTCAGCCTGACGTCACAGTGACATCAGCAGGTCAACAGGGCTGGCTCGGGTCAAACCTGGCGTGTGGGGTCCACACGTCAGTGACACAGGGGCTAATCCCGTGTTGACCCGGGCTGGTTAGCTTTGACTAAGCCCTGGGGCCCACTTGTCAGCGTCAGTAGGTGGTGGGTTAGTGGCTAATTAACTAGGCCACGTCAGCTCGCCGGAGTTCTGGCCGGCGGCGACCATCAGTGCGGTGGCGATAGTGGTTTTGGTCGTTTCGGCCACCAAATGAACCGCGGAGGCCACCGGAGTGAAGCTGAGGACGACCCGCGGCTCTTGGCGGAGTCCGTTGGGGTCGGGATGGCCGGAGTCGACGGCGGCGAGCTCGGTTGCAGCCGCCGGGGTTCGGTCGTGCACGGGAGGGGTGTTGCAGGGGGTTTGGGGTAGCGTTGGTGCGTGCTACGTGCTCCTAGTGAGATGTGGAGCACGATGGTGAGCTCGGTTGGGCGCTACGGCGACCGTGGCCACGACGGCGACATCGCCGGCGGCGTGAAGCTTTCGGCCGCGGTGGGGCTAGGGCCTAGGGGTCGGGAGAGAGCAGGGAAGAAGGGGGAAACGGTGGCGTAGCTCACCGCGGTTGCAGTGGGCGTCGAAACGGGCTCGGGGACGCGCTGGAGACGGCGAATTCGTCGGCGACGGTGATCGGAGCCCGAAGAGGGGAACGGCGACGTGGCGGCGATGCAGGGCTTCCGGGGACTCGTGGAGCGGTGGGGAGGAAGAGGGAGTCGAGGCGGAGCTCCTGAGCTGGTCGGGGGAGCGAGGGGTGGTCGGAGACGGTGGCTAAGGCGAACGGCGGCGACGGTGAGCTTCGGCCGTGAGAGAGAGAGAGCGAGGGAGAGCCGGGGGAGAGTGAATGGGGTGTCGGCGAGGTCGGGGCGACGACCAGAAGACGATCCACGCGGCGCAACGGCGACCAGGGCGATGCAGAGAGGCTGGGTGGTGCGTGGCGAGCTCGGGTGCGCCATGCTCACCTCCCTGCCTGCTCTGGCGAGGGGAAGCAGCTGGCTGGCACGGGCCAGCATAGTGCTGGGCCGGCTGGGCTGGGCCGCACAGGGAGGAGCCCAGGTAAGCTTCTCCCTTTATTTATTTTCTGTTTTCTGTTTTTATTTAATATATCTGCAACTTTGTTGAATTAAATAAAATACCTAGGCAACTCCAAAAATCACCAAACTACTCCTGGCTCATAGTTGGATTATTTCCAACATGAAACATTTTAGTTTGGAGATATTTTAGCATTTAAATATTTTATATTATTTTAAATGCCCAAATTCAAATAGCTATGATTTAATTCAAAACCCTAGGATGGCCTAGGAAAATGTGCACCACTTTTGGCAGAGGTTCTGAACCAAGGCAAAAATGATGGGCATTTTAGAAGGGCATTTCAGGTTCATTGAAAATTATTTTAGTAAACCCTAGTTGGTTTCAGAGGGGACTGGGGGTTCTGTCATCCCCATTTCAAGTTTCTGATGAAAGAGTAAACATGATGCAGCACTCTAATGCATGACTAGCTAGGGTGTGACAAGAACCTGCTGCTGCTGATCCTCAGATTGCACAAGAAGAGGAACCAGAAATTCCTTAGCCTGAAGAACCTGAGCTCGCGATTCTTAAGGTGGTGATGCAACTCACTGACATCCCTCTGCCCAAGCCAAAGAATCCGTACTCAAGCAAACAGAAGTTCAGGGCTGAAGACTTCTTTTCCGAGCATGTATTCCTCACTGACTACAACCCCTATGACTCTGCTCGCATAAGGAAGAGGCGTTTCTGGACTGCTAGTCAAGCCAACTTCTATTTCTCAATGCTGTTTGACAAAGACAAAATCTTCGATCATGAACATATAACCTCACGTGGATATGGAATCTCTGCCATGCTTCGAGCCAGTCCTCAGTGTTCTTCACGATGCAGGATTACTCAATTTCTGCACTGACATCTGCGATTGGAATGAAAAACTCATTCTTCAGTTCTACGCGACACTGCATATCACTGGAGACGCTGAGGATATCAACTCATGGGTATTGGACTGGATGACTGAAAACACTCACTACAAGGCACTAGCAACTGAATTGCTTCGTGTCCTTCCTCTCAGTCCTCCCCATGACAGTGCACGTCGTATCTACAGTGACCCTGAACTGACAAATCACTATATGCAAGTGCTCATGAAGCCTTTGAAGCCAGGGCAGGCCCCACGAACCAAATTCCTCGTCAAGGAATTACTCTATGTGCCTCGGACTGTCTATCGCAATCTGACGAAGACAATGAGTCCTATCAAAGGCCACGACTCAAATGATGAAGAAGTCGTTGGCATCATGAAGAATATGCTTTTCAACATCATTCATGGCGTTCCCATAAACTTCCATGATTTCTTCATGAGGACTCTAGGCAATATTGCTATGTCAACATTCGAGCTGAAGCCCTATGCTCCTTGGATTATGAGATTCATCAGGGCAAGATCTTCACTGAATTATAAAGCTGACACTCTGAACCACGGTAGCTACTTGCCTCCCATTGAAGTCCTCAAACGGGCAGTTTCATCAGCTGATGATAAAGGCAAGGCCGCTGCTGTGATCGATGAAGGCATTCGTCCATTGGATGGTCAATTTCGCAAGGCTGCATCTTACTCTACCAATGACGACTCTGCCACACATGACACAGCCGCAAATACCTCAGCCAAGCAAAATCCTCAAGCCACAGCACCCAGGGTGATGACTGACCGTGAGTTACTCCTCAGTCTTCATCAGAAGGTTGATCGCAATCACAAATGGGTAAAACGTCAGTTTGGTGCTGAGGGAGTCCTGGATTAGGGGGTGTCCGGATAGCCGGATTACCATCATCCGCCGAACTATCATCGGCCGGACTATCTCCATCGACCGGACTCCAAGACTATGAAGATACAAGATTGAAGACTTCGTCCCGTGTCCGGATGGGACTTTCCTTGGCGTGGAAAGCAAGCTTGGCGATACGGATATGTTGATCTCCTACCATTGTTACCGACTCTATGTAACCCTAGCCCTCTCCGGTGTCTATATAAACCGGATGGCCCTAGTCTGTAGGACATACATTACATCAACCCTTACAATCATACCATAGGCTAGCTTCTAGGGTTTAGCCTCCTTGATCTCGTGGTAGATCCACTCTTGTAAACATCCACAATATCAATATCAATCAAGCAGGACGTAGGGTTTTACCTCCATCAAGAGGGCCTGAACCTGGGTAAAACATCGTGTCCCTTGTCTTCTATTACCATCCGCCTAGACGCACAGTTCGGGACCCCCTACCCGAGATCCGCCGGTTTTCACACCGACATTGGTGCTTTCATTGAGAGTTCCTCTGTGTCGTCACCGATAGGCTTGATGGCCTCTTCAATCAACAATGACACAGTCTTGGGTGAGACTTTTCTCCCCGGAAAGATCTTCATATTCGGCGGCTTCGCACTACGGGCCAACTCGCTTGGCCATCTGGAGCAGATCGAAAGCTATGCCCCTGGCCGTCAGGTCAGGTTTGGAAGCCTAAACTTCACGGCTGATATCCGCGGGGACTCGATCCTCGACGGATCCGAGCCGCACCCAAGTGCGCCGCACTGTCACGATGGGCACGACCTAACTCTGCCGCCAGACAGCACCTTAGAGGCCGCACACGAATCCGCTCCGGCCAATAGTCCGGAGCCGATCGCGCAGATCGAGGAAGGGTGGCTGGACACTGCCTCGGGAACTGCAACTTCCACGGCGATGGAGCCGAACGCTGACCTTGCCCCGCATAAAACTCATGACTCCGAGGTGCCGGTGTCACAGCCCCAGATCAGCCCTTGTTTGTTTTTGTTTTAGCATCCATGCATCATGTTTAAATTTTATGAAGCTTGAAATGGGGATTGCCTAAACCCTAGCATTAAGGGAATTCAAATAGGTTCAACTAAAAATATTTTTCAGTGAATCCAATTGGCTTTAGAAAATGTTCATCATTTCTGAGGAAATGCTATAAACCATAACCAGAGGTGCTGCACATTTTCATGATATATTGGTCTCTGGATTTAAATCATACCCTATTTGCATTTGGGCATTTAAATTTTATATATTATATTAAATGTCCAAATATTCATGAACTGAAATTCTGGTTATTGGAAATAATCCAAATAATGGCCACAAGCAGTCTCATGATTTTTGAAAGTGCATAGGTATTTTTAATAAAGCCCAACAGTTTACAGAAAATTAGAAAACTAAAACAAATAATAAAGAGAGGGAGAGAAGGCCACCAGGCCACCTACCTAACTTACCTGGCGCTCACCTGCAACAGAGCCGGCCCAGCTTCCATTCCGGCCCAGCCCACCGCCGCCCCCCCTCCTGTCGTCTTCCTCCTCGCCAGAAGGACACAGGCGTGTCGACACGCCCGTGCCCGGGCCTCCACCTCCTGCTTCGCCGTGGCAGCCTCCCCGACATCCTCGCGACGCCACGGAGACACCCAGAGCCTCCCCTCATTCTCCCCACTCCCTCTGGACCGCTCCCCCTCCTCTGGCTCCCTCTTCCCCTCTCTTCCCTGCGAGCACCCGAGAGCACCGACGAGCTCCACCGCGGCCAATGTCCACCCCTCGCCTCGCTGATGCTTCCAGAAGAACCGCTGTGCCTTCCTCTTCGTCTCCACCAACTCACGTGACGCCGGGTGCACCACAGCGTCGTCCCCGCCGCCTTCATCGCCGCATCTGTCCGGCGATCACCGCGGTCGATTCGCCGTCTCCGACGCCTCCCCGAGACCACCGAGCTGCTCTTCGACCTTGCTGTGAGCCCCGGAGTATTTACCCTCACCTCTCCCTCTTTGGTCCGTCCCCAAGCTAGCTGCGCCGCCATGGCCGTAGCTCGCCGTCCGCCATGACCGGTGAGCACCGCGCCCCCGAGCTCCTGCACTTGCGTTTGTTGCACCGGCGAGCTCCTGGTGACCCCAGGAACCCGTAGAGCCCCACAGCTGATCTCGCCGTGCCGTGTAACGCCGAACCCGAGCACGCCCGAGCTCCGGCCGCCACTGCCGAGCTCGAGGCCATCGTCTCCGACCGCCCTAGCTGCTGCTGCTTGCTGAAACGAGCACGGGTGAGCTCTAGCTCTCCATAGCCGCTCTCCTCCGTCCATTTGGACGCCGGAGGAGCGAGCCCGAGCCCTCCAACGCGCCTGTTGCCACCGGCGACGAACCGCCGGCTGGTTAGGCCCTGTTGACCAGGGGTTTCACCTCCCCTGGGTCGATGACAGGTGGGGCCAGCCCCCTGTTAATTATTTTAGTTTATTCTAACTTATTTAGCCACTGTTTCACTGACATGTAGGCCCTAATGTTTATTTAGCTGACTAATTAATGAATTAGGTTAATTAAGCTATGTTTTAATCGCCCTGCAGCTGACACACGGGTCCCACGCGACAGGTTTGACCCTGGTCAACCCTGTTGACTTGCTGACGTCAAAAACACAGGCGTCATGCTGACGCAGTAAGTATGTCTGGAATTAAAATAAATCAGGAAATGATTTATAAATTTCAAAAAATACCCCAAACTTCTAAAAATCATATAAAATCAACCGTAATGTCACACCCTAGCTAGTCATGCATTAGAGTGTTGCATCATGTTTACTTTTTCATCAGAAACTTGAAATGGGGATGACAGAACCCCCAGTCCCCTCTGAAACCAACTAGGGTTACTAAAACAAATTTTCAATGAACCTGAAATGCCCTTCTAAAATGCCCATCATTTTTGCCTTGGTTCAGAACCTCTGCCAAAAATGGTGCACACTTTTCTAGGCCATCCTAGGGTTCTTGAGTTAAATCATAACTATTTGAATTTGGGCATTTAAAATAATATAAAATATTTAAATGCTCAAATATCTCCAAACTAAAATGTTTCATGTTGGAAATAATCCAACTATGAGCCAGGAGTAGTTTGGTGAATTTTGGAGTTGCCAAGGTATTTTATTTAATTCAACAAAGTTGCAGTTATATTAAATAAAACAGAAAACA
>NC_057795.1:132855484-132868742 GCF_018294505.1 Triticum aestivum | reverse complement strand
AAAAAAAACTAAAAGGGAGAAGCTTACCTGGGCTCCTCCCTGTTCAGCTCGGCCCAGCTAGCCAGCCCAGCACTGTAGCTCCCCGTCGTCTTCCTCCCCACGCCCCGAAGCTGCTGCGTGCTCGCGCGCGCGCGACCGCGCGGCCACCTCCTGCTTGCCGACGCCCTCCTGGCCGCGTGGACGACGCCCGCAGCCCGTCCCGATTCCCCCTGCTCTCGCTCACTCTCCCCCGTTTCTCCCTCGCTCTCTCTCGCTCTCGGCCGAAGCACACCGTCGCCGCCGTTCGCCTTAGCCACTGCCTCCGGCCACCCCTCGCTCCCCCCGAGTAGCTCAGAAGCTCCGCCACAACTCCCTCTTCCTCCCCACCGCTCCACGAGTCCCCGGAAGCCCTGCATCGCCGCCACGTCGCCGTTCCCCTCTTCGGGCTCCGACCACCGTCGCCGACGAATTCGCCGTCTCCAGCGCGTCCCCGAGCCCGCTTCGACGCCCACTGCAACCGCGGTGAGCCCCCGAGCCGTTTCCCCCTCTCCTTCCCCTCGTTCCCTCACCGTAGCTGCATCCCCACCTCGGCCGAACCTCCGCCGTCGCCAAGCTCACCGTCGACGCAGCTCCGGTGACCATTTGGTCACCCCCGCGAGTCCAACACGTTCGCAAGAACCCGTAGAGCATCCCTAGCGCTTCACTTTGCTCGACTTCGAGCTCCAGCACCAATCCCGCGCACGACCGAACCCCGGCGGCCGCAGCCGAGCTCACCGCCGTCAGCTCCGGCCACCCCGACCCCAACGGACTCCGCCAAGAGCCGCGGGTCGTCCTCAGCTTCACTCCGGTGGTCGCCACGTTCCATTTGGTGGCCGAAACGACCAAAACCACTATCGCCGCCGCACTGTTGGTCGCCGCCGGCCAGAACTCCGGCGAGCTGACGTGGCCTAGTTAATTAGCCACTAATCCACCACCTACTGACGCTGACAAGTGGGCCCCAGGGGTTAGTCAAAGCTAACCAGCCCGGGGTCAACGCGGGCTTAGCCCCTGGTCACTGACGTGTGGACCCCACACGTCAGGTTTGACCTGAGCCAGCCCTGTTGACCTGCTGATGTCACTGTGATGTCAGGCTGACGCAGTAAATGATATTCTGAATTTAATTTAAATCAGGAAATTCCAGAATATTATTTAAACTTCAAAAATTCATAACTTTTATTCTGTAACTCCAAATTGGACAAATAATATATGGAAAATGATCAGAAAAATCCAATCTATCCATCTGTACTATTTTCATGCATGATCAAACAAGTTAACTTGATGTTTCAATCAGAACAAGAAAAGGCACTTTAAAAGGCCATATTTGAATTTGGAATTTGAATCTTTGATTCAAATTTGCTCAAACACATCTGGTTTTAGTTGCATTAGCCCAACACACTCATATTTCCATGTTTCGTGCATGCATCATGTTGTTGCACATTGTTTGGTGATGCCTGTGTATCATTATCCTTTGCGACAGGATCCGTCCCCGAGGAGTACCGTGATTACCCTAACGAGGAATCGTATCCGTGCAACGAACCATCAGGCAAGCAACCAACCATTTGATCATATCGATACAATCCCATGTTCTCGCTCCTGCTCTCTTTTACTGCATTAAGACAACGCGATTCAAACTGCTGTGTGCTACGGTAGTTGAACCCATTTCCTCTGCATGACCTGTCATTGCCACAGTAACTAGATGAAACCCACTAGCATGTGTAGGAGTTGATTGAGCCATATGTATGTGTTGTTCCTACCTTGCTATGCCTGCTATGCTTAGAGTCGTGTCAGGTCTGGTTCATCTGGGTGATGGGCTAGAGTGAAATGATTATGTCGGTAATGAGAGTGGTGTGGTGAACACGATTTGGTAAAGGTATCGATGAGAGGCCATGTAGGAGTACATGGTGGGTTGTTTCATTGAAGCCGACCTTAAGCACTGAGATCTGTATGTGTGATTTAAGAATCAGCTACTACCATGCATTGGGCCCGAAACCAATGGACCCTCTCGACTTCTTATTCACCCTAGCTCTCCGTCCAGGAGTTGCAAGTAGGTTCTGGTGTTTGTAGCCTACTGGAGGCCGTGGACAGCGCTGACCGTAGGGGTGGGCTGTGATGCGGTAGGTACGTGGCCGGGTGTACCGAATACCCGTTAGGTATCTCGGGAACCCTGTTCACATCGTTCGGGGCCGTATGGGAAACCTCGGCCAGACTCCCTGCGGATGGAACCCGAATAGGCGATAAACCTGGACTGGAAGCTTAGGTGATTAGGTAGGTCGTGGCCGACACCCACGTTGGGCTTCCGCTTGAAGGTTGCCGAGTACATGTCGTGTAAACGACGATAAGTGGTGAGAGCGTGTATGAAGAAGTACACCCCTGCAGGGTTAACATGATCTATTCGAATAGCCGCGTCCGCGGTGAAGGACTACTTGGTTGCCTATACAGTTCTTAGACAAGTAAATGGAAACTATTAAAAGCCTCAAGATAAGTGTGAGTGCCGAGGATGGCTCTTCCGTAGGAAGACGGAGGTGGATCCTCGGTAGTGTATTGAAGTGGCGAATGGTGGACTCGTGTGCGCAAAACTATTTCAAATGGAGTATCGTAGGATAGTCTAGCCAAGAGTCAAAGCTGGCTTGCTGCAATAACTCCACCAACCCTTCTTGATACTATGCATGTATGTAGGATCTGATGTAAGTCTTGCTGAGTACCTTTGTACTCATGTTGCTATAATCTACATTTTTTACAGAAGACGCTGCAACCCCTTCTGATGGGTTCTATGTAGACGTTGACATCAACGAGTAGGCTAAAGACCCAGGTGGTGACCCTGAGCTTGTGGAGGACCACATAGTATAGCCAGGCTTTCCAAGCCTCTTTTATTTTACTAGTTGTCTGTACTCAGACAAGTTACTTCCGCTGTTGGCTTGTATGATTGTATAACTTGTATGTTGGGTCGTGAGACCCGTAACTTTGTGTGTATATTATGTATGGCTCCCTGAGCCTTAAATAAAGTACTTGTGTCGTAGAGTCATGTTGTGATGCTTCGTTGTATTTGCACATATCGAGCATAATGTGTGTATGATTGAAATGCTTGGTATGTGTGGGATCTGACTATCTAGTTGTTTATCTTTAGTATCCTCTCTTACCGGGAAATGTCTCCTAGTGTTACCGCTGAGCCATGGTAGCTTGCTACTGCTCTGGAGCACTTAGGCTGGCCGGCATGTGTCCTTCTTCGTTCCTGTGTCTGTCCCTTCGGGGAAATGTCACGCTTTGAGTACCGGAGTCCTGTTAGTCCGCTACAGCCCGGTTTACCGGAGTCCTGCTAGCCCAGTGCTACAGCCCGGACCCACTTGCTGATGACCGACACGTTCGAAGCTGGGTCATGGATGCCTGTCCCTGTAAGTCTGTGCCACTTTGGGTTTACGACTAGTCCTGTCAGCCCGGGCTCTTTATCATATGGATGCTAGCGACACTATCATATACGTGAGCCAAAAGGCGCAAACGGTCCCGGGAAAAAGGTAAGACGACACCCGTGGGGATACCGTGCGTGAGGCCGCAAAGTGATATGAGGTGTTACCAGCTAGATCGATGTGACATTGAGTCAGGGTCCTGACAGCGTTGGCATCAGAGCCGGACTGCCTGTAGGTTCTCCAAGCCAAACTGGTCGATGTTGAGTCTAGAAATTCTTTAGTTATATGTAGGGGAATTGTTTGTGGGTTGGAACGTAAGGCTCTTTTTACTCCTTATATCTTATGACATTCTGATCTGAGTCAGTCCATTCTTCCACCGGGGGTTAAGGAATTAAGATCTGTTCTCTCTATCAGGATCACGTGTTACTAATCAGTAGTACCTTATAAGTTTGATGGATACAAGCCTAGTTCAGTTCTACTACCACATTATGTTGTTAGAATGGATTCAGAACTTGATATGATGATGTTGGGTGTGTACGAAATCCTTTGTCAAATGTCTCAATATCCTTTTTGAGCATTTACAGCTGTTATGCTGCCGAAATTTTGCTAGAAATTCTAATGCCTTTGCATTATAACTATGCTTTCAGATGGCCACTCGCGACCTCAATCAAGTGGTTCGCCTGACTCGATGCCTAGATGTACCCGGCCATACTGCTAAGTTGGTCAGGGTAATGACTGAGGCTGGATACCGCTGGTATCCTGAGTACACGGTCGAAGAGCAATTCCGAGACTTTAATCAAAGCCAGTATCTCTGCACTGTCAGGATATTTCCATCTTATCCTGGATCCACCGAGCCCCTTCACTGCTCCTATGGACTCGGGGTTACTATTGAGATGGCTGTGCAGGACGCCGCCTACTCTATGATGACCATCATGCGAGTCAGATCTGGTCTATTTCGGGACTCTGATTTCCGGTATATGCCAGGATCACTTCCGGGAGCACAAGGATATCTCCAGGCTATCTATGCTGACTCCACTCAGGAGGATTCACGGACTCGCACCACTGCTGAGATGCTCGAGGATAAGGACCGTGAAAATCGGGCCTTGAGGTTAGAGCTCTTCAATACCCGTGCTGACCACTGGGCCACTTTGACTCGGTTCGCACCAGCGGTGCAAGCTGGATATTCAGATATGCGCGATCTCTATCCTGTGAGATCTGCTCTGCCAGACGTGATGGTTTGGCGTGATGTAGGAGGCATCACCCCACCTCGCGGTCCCCGCAGGCCACCGTTTGTTGGTCCAAGGCCTCATCCTAGCCCCTATGGTCCACAAGCTCCGCGAGACCGTCTGTTTCCGGATGATCATGTTGAACTTCCAGGCTATGGAGGTGACTTCTACGAGGACTACTACGGATCGGTCTGAGTTAGTAGTAGTACCACTAGTTTGTACTCTTCCGGAGATGTAGAAAAATAATGTATAGTAGCTTGAGATGCCTCCGATGAGATGTAATCCTCTTTTCACCGTATTAGTACTTTGCTTGGCTTGTACTAAACCTTGTATGGTGTGTATGACGATGGAATAAAGAAGCAGTTTCTGTATCTACCATCTCATACGGATGATCATCTTGCATTCCGAGTTATTTCTTACATTATGTATCCCATGTCGGAATCTCAACATTCTGACTAAATCATTGTCTTGTTTACCTAGGATGGTCAACACACGCGCTAATCCTGCTTCCCAAGAGCAGGCCGAAGGCAGTGAAGCCAGGAATGAAAATCTGCCTCATCCTCCTTCACTAGCCGAGGTGATGATGGAAGCTGAGAGAAACAAGCGGGAGACAAACCGTTTGTTGGAGCGTATTGAACAGAATACAGCACACCATCAGAGGGCTAACGTGGTGTCACTCAGCGATTTTATCAAATTGCATCCACCCACGTTCCACCACTCCGTCGAGCCTCTCGACGCTGATGACTGGCTTCGCAGTATTTCTCACAAGCTGCGTTCCGCGCTGGTAGCGGAGGCTGACAAGGTCACCTTTGCCGCATATCATCTTGAAGGCCCCGCCAGTCTATGGTGGGAGAATTATGAAGCTATGCGCCCAGCGGGCCATGTCACTACTTGGGCTGAGTTCAGCGAGGCTTTCCGTGAACATCACATTCCGGAGGGTCTCATGGACCGTAAGCGTGAAGAATTTTGCAATTTCACCCAAGGCCGATTTTCCGTGGATGCCTATAGCAGAGAGTTTGGTAAGCTCGCCCGATATGCAGCTGAGGAAGTGTCTACTGACGCCAAGAAGCAAGCAAGGTTCCGTAAGGGCCTTAGTCCTGAGCTTCGCCGCGACCTCCGCCTGCATGAGTGCACATCTTTTTCGAAACTTGTCAACAAAGCCATCAGTGCTGAAACTGGTCAGACTGACTATGACGCAACACGCAAGCATGGACGTGACATGGGTTCCTCATCCGGTGCTGGTCCTCAGAAGCGCCGCGTGTGGGTACCCAACACCGCCTTGCCACCCAGGTTCACACCGAGGCCATCTTTCCAGGCGCCTCGCCCCGCTCAACAGTCTGCACCGGCCAAGCCCTATGGGGGTCCAATCAATAATGCTCCTCCACATACCAGTTCCGTGACCTGTTTCAAGTGTGGGGAATCTGGTCACTATATGCGTGAGTGCCCCCAGACCAACCCCAATCAATCTGCTAAAGCTGTTGGCCGTGGCAAGCCGACAGGAAAAGTGTTCCACGCTAAACCGGTCACCGCTTCACGTGGCCATGTCAACTGTGTCTCTGCCGAAGAAGCTCAAGAAGATCCCAACGTCGTTCTCGGTACGCTTCTTGTTAATTGCCACCCGGCATCTGTTCTTTTCGATACAGGAGCCTCTCATTCCTTTATATCTGAAAATTATGCTCGTTTGCATAACGTTGCATTCTGTGATCTGCCGTCCACTATGGAAATCTCTACCCCTGGGTCTAGATGGCAGACCTCTAGGGTAAGTTATGGGAATGAAATCCAAGTCAATAGACTTGTCTTCCTTGCATCTTTGATAGCCCTTAAATCTTCAGACATTAATATCATTTTGGGTATGGACTGGATGTCAGCTCATCATGCCAAAATTGATTGTTTCTCCAGGACTGTTCAACTCACCCATCCTTCGGGAAAGATAGTCAACGTCTTGACCCGAATAGCCAAGCGGCAGTTATATTCTCTTAACGCCAGTCCTTGCCAGACCTTGAGGACGTTCCGGTAGTCCGTGATTTTCCGGATGTCTTTCCAGAGGAGTTGCCAGGGGTTCCACCTGACAGGGATGTTGAGTTCGTAATAGACCTCATTCCAGGAACCGTTCCGATTGCTAGAAGACCTTATAAGATGGCACCCCTAGAACTAGCCGAGCTTAAGAAGAAACTCGATGAATCCTTGAAAAAGGGTTTCATCCGCCCTAGTTCATCTCCGTGGGCTTGCCCCGTCCTATTCGTCAAGAAGAAGGATGGTACGGACCGGATGGTTGTAGATTACCGACCTGTCAATTTGGTCACAATCAAGAACAAATACCCGCTTCCCAGGATCAACGATCTGTATGATCAGCTCGCTGGATCCTCAGTCTTCTCCAAGATGGATTTGAGGTTGGGCTACCATCAAATCAAAATCAGAAACGGGGACATTCCTAAAACGGCCTTTGTTACTCGTTACGGCCAATACGAGTACACCGTCATGTCCTTCGGCTTAACCAACGCTCCAGCCACCTTTTCTCGGTTAATGAACTCAATCTTCATGGAGTATTTGGATAAATTCGTCATAGTTTATCTCGATGATATACTCATCTACTCCAAGAACGAGGAAGAACATGCCGAACATCTAAGACTAGTGTTGCAGAAACTTCGAGAGCATCGCCTTTATGCCAAATTTTCTAAATGTGAATTCTGGTTGCCAGAAGTGACCTATCTGGGTCATGTAATATCTGGTAAAGGTATTGCGGTTAACCCTGAGCGAGTTCAAGCCGTCCTTGATTGGACTCCACCCGAATCGGTCAAGCAAGTTCGGAGTTTCCTAGGCTTAGCGAGCTATTGCCGTCGCTTTGTCGAGAACTTCTCCAAAGTTGCTAAACCTCTAACCGAACTCCTCAAGAAAGATAAAAAGTTCGAATGGACTCCACAATGTGAGCACAGCTTTCAGGAACTGAAAAGATGCCTGACCTCTGCTCCTGTGCTGGTGCCACCAGACTTCTCCAAAGACTTTGTTATCTACTGCGACGCCTCACGACAAGGGCTAGGTTGCATTCTCATGCAAGATCGACACGTAATTGCTTACGCTTCACGGCAATTGCACCCACATGAGGAGAATTACCCTACTCATGATCTAGAACTTGCAGCCGTAGTCTATGCACTTAAGACCTGGCGACATTACCTTCTCGGTAATCGTTGCGAAATATTCACTGATCACCAAAGTCTGAAGTACATCTTCACCCAACCGGATCTGAATCTTAGGCAAAGACGTTGGGTTGAATTGATCACAGACTTCGACTTAGGAATAACCTACACCCCAGGGAAAGCCAACGTCATGGCTGATGCGCTAAGTCGTAAATCTTATTGTAACAACCTGATGTTACAACAAAGTCAACCGCTTCTCCATGAGGAATTTCGGAAGCTTAACCTTCACATTGTACCTCAAGGTTTTCTCTCCACCTTGGTGGCAAAACCTACCCTTACGGATCAAATTATCAAAGCACAGAAGGTAGACCCGGGAATCTCCCGCATCAAGAGAAACATTCAGAAAGGAATTGCGAATTGTTTCTCCGTTAATGATCAAGGAGTCGTATACTTCGGGGATCGACTAGTGGTTCCCAAGGTGCGCAACCTGAGGCGATTGATCCTTAAGGAAGCTCATGAATCTCCTCTCACCATTCATCCCGGTAGTACTAAGATGTATCAGGACCTACACCAGAGGTTCTGGTGGACTAGGATGAAGAGAGAAATTGCTCAGTATATTGCCAATTGCGACGTCTGTCGTCGTGTAAAAGCAGAGCATCAACGGCCTGCTGGCACCCTTCAACCCTTAGCTATTCCTGAATGGAAATGGGATAAGATTGGTATGGATTTCATTACCGGTTTTCCCCGGACCAAAAGAGGGAATAATGCTATTTTCGTCGTGGTCGATCGTCTTTCCAAAGTAGCTCATTTCTTACCTGTTCGTGAGAGTATAACCGCTAGTCAGCTGGCAGACTTATACATCTCCCGAATAGTGTCCCTCCATGGTGTGCCTTTGGAAATCAATTCGGATCGAGGAAGTCTTTTCACCTCTCGATTTTGGGAAAGTTTCCAAAACGCTATGGGAACTCGTCTTTTCTTTAGCACCGCTTTCCACCCTCAGTCAAGTGGTCAAGTGGAACGCGTCAACCAACTTCTAGAAGACATGCTTCGAGCCTCTGTTATCTCGTTCGGAATGGACTGGGAGAAGTGCCTTCCATTTGCCGAATTCGCTTACAACAACAGCTATCAATCTAGCTTGGGTAAAGCCCCTTTTGAAGTTCTCTATGGACGACGATGTCGAACACCCCTTAACTGGTCAGAGACCGGGGAAAGACAATTCTTTGGCCCGGATATGATTCAGGAAGCAGAAGAACAAGTTCGTATCGTTCGTGAAAAGTTGAAAACAGCCCAATCTCGTCAAAAGAGTCAATATGACCGAAAACATAAGGCTATGACTTTCGAGGTTGACGAGAAGGCTTATCTTCGGGTCACCCCTCTGAAGGGAACCCATCGTTTCGGTATCAAAGGCAAATTGGCTCCTCGTTACATTGGACCTTTTCGCATTCTTGCCAAACGAGGAGAAGTTGCCTACTAGTTGGAACTACCTCCGCACCTCTCCAGAGTTCACGATGTCTTCCACGTTTCTCAACTCAGGCGTTGCTTCTCGGATCCTATCCGTGAAGTGGACCACGAAACGCTTGATCTCCAAGATAATCTTACCTATCGAGAGTATCCCATCCGTATCCTCGATCAAGCCGAGCGTACCACGCGACGTCATAATATCAAGTTTCTCAAGGTTCAATGGTCGCACCATTCTGAAGATGAAGCAACTTGGGAAAGGGAGGATCGTCTTCGACTCGAGTATCCCGCCTTCTTCTCGGAGGAACCCAAATCTCGGGACGAGATTCTTTTGAGTGGGGGTGAGTTGTCACACCCTAGCTAGTCATGCATTAGAGTGTTGCATCATGTTTACTTTTTCATCAGAAACTTGAAATGGGGATGACAGAACCCCCAGTCCCCTCTGAAACCAACTAGGGTTACTAAAACAAATTTTCAATGAACCTGAAATGCCCTTCTAAAATGCCCATCATTTTTGCCTTGGTTCAGAACCTCTGCCAAAAATGGTGCACACTTTTCTAGGCCATCCTAGGGTTCTTGAGTTAAATCATAACTATTTGAATTTGGGCATTTAAAATAATATAAAATATTTAAATGCTCAAATATCTCCAAACTAAAATGTTTCATGTTGGAAATAATCCAACTATGAGCCAGGAGTAGTTTGGTGAATTTTGGAGTTGCCAAGGTATTTTATTTAATTCAACAAAGTTGCAGTTATATTAAATAAAACAGAAAACAAAAAAAAAACTAAAAGGGAGAAGCTTACCTGGGCTCCTCCCTGTTCAGCTCGGCCCAGCTAGCCAGCCCAGCACTGTAGCTCCCCATCGTCTTCCTCCCCACGCCCCGAAGCTGCTGCGTGCTCGCGCGCGCGCGACCGCGCGGCCACCTCCTGCTTGCCGACGCCCTCCTGGCCGCGTGGACGACGCCCGCAGCCCGTCCCGATTCCCCCTGCTCTCGCTCACTCTCCCCCGTTTCTCCCTCGCTCTCTCTCGCTCTCGGCCGAAGCACACCATCGCCGCCGTTCGCCTTAGCCACTGCCTCCGGCCACCCCTCGCTCCCCCCGAGTAGCTCAGAAGCTCCGCCACAACTCCCTCTTCCTCCCCACCGCTCCACGAGTCCCCGGAAGCCCTGCATCACCGCCACGTCGCCGTTCCCCTCTTCGGGCTCCGACCACCGTCGCCGACGAATTCGCTGTCTCCAGCGCGTCCCCGAGCCCGCTTCGACGCCCACTGCAACCGCGGTGAGCCCCCGAGCCGTTTCCCCCTCTCCTTCCCCTCGTTCCCTCACCGTAGCTGCATCCCCACCTCGGCCGAACCTCCGCCGTCGCCAAGCTCGCCGTCGACGCAGCTCCGGTGACCATTTGGTCACCCCCGCGAGTCCAACACGTTCGCAAGAACCCGTAGAGCATCCCTAGCGCCTCACTTTGCTCGACTTCGAGCTCCAGCACCAATCCCGCGCACGACCGAACCCCGGCGGCCGCAGCCGAGCTCACCGCCGTCAGCTCCGGCCACCCCGACCCCAACGGACTCCGCCAAGAGCCGCGGGTCGTCCTCAGCTTCACTCCGGTGGTCGCCACGTTCCATTTGGTGGCCGAAACGACCAAAACCACTATCGCCGCCGCACTGTTGGTCGCCGCCGGCCAGAACTCCGGCGAGCTGACGTGGCCTAGTTAATTAGCCACTAATCCACCACCTACTGACGCTGACAAGTGGGCCCTAGGGGTTAGTCAAAGCTAACCAGCCCGGGGTCAACGCGGGCTTAGCCCCTGGTCACTGACGTGTGGACCCCACACGTCAGGTTTGACCTGAGCCAGCCCTGTTGACCTGCTGATGTCACTGTGATGTCAGGCTGACGCAGTAAATGATATTCTGAATTTAATTTAAATCAGGAAATTCCAGAATATTATTTAAACTTCAAAAATTCATAACTTTTATTCTGTAACTCCAAATTGGACAAATAATATATGGAAAATGATCAGAAAAATCCAATCTATCCATCTGTACTATTTTCATGCATGATCAAACAAGTTAACTTGATGTTTCAAACAGAACAAGAAAAGGCACTTTAAAAGGCCATATTTGAATTTGGAATTTGAATCTTTGATTCAAATTTGCTCAAACACATCTGGTTTTAGTTGCATTAGCCCAACACACTCATATTGCCATGTTTCGTGCATGCATCATATTGTTGCACATTGTTTGGTGATGCCTGTGTATCGTTATCCTTTGCGACAGGATCTGTCCCCGAGGAGTACCGTGATTACCCTAACGAGGAATCGTATCCGTGCAACGAACCATCAGGCAAGCAACCAACCATTTGATCATATCGATACAATCCCATGTTCTCGCTCCTGCTCTCTTTTACTGCATTAAGACAACGCGATTCAAACTGCTGTGTGCTACGGTAGTTGAACCCATTTCCTCTGCATGACCTGTCATTGCCACAGTAACTAGATGAAACCCACAAGCATGTGTAGGAGTTGATTGAGCCATATGTATGTGTTGTTCCTACCTTGCTATGCCTGCTATGCTTAGAGTCGTGTCAGGTCTGGTTCATCTGGGTGATGGGCTAGAGTGAAATGATTATGTCGGTAATGAGAGTGGTGTGGTGAACACGATTTGGTAAAGGTATCGATGAGAGGCCATGTAGGAGTACATGGTGGGTTGTTTCATTGAAGCCGACCTTAAGCACTGAGATCTGTATGTGTGATTTAAGAATCAGCTACTACCATGCATTGGGCCCGAAACCAATGGACCCTCTCGACTTCTTATTCACCCTAGCTCTCCGTCCAGGAGTTGCAAGTAGTTTCTGGTGTTTGTAGCCTACTGGAGGCCGTGGACAGCGCTGACCGTAGGGGTGGGCTGTGATGCGGTAGGTACGTGGCCGGGTGTACCGAATACCCGTTAGGTATCTCGGGAACCCTGTTCACATCGTTCGGGGCCGTATGGGAAACCTCGGCCGGACTCCCTGCGGATGGAACCTGAATAGGCGATAAACCTGGACTGGAAGCTTAGGTGATTAGGTAGGTCGTGGCCGACACCCACGTTGGGCTTCCGCTTGAAGGTTGCCGAGTACATGTCGTGTAAACGACGATAAGTGGTGAGAGCGTGTATGAAGAAGTACACCCCTGCAGGGTTAACATGATCTATTCGAATAGCCGCGTCCGCGGTGAAGGACTACTTGGTTGCCTATACAGTTCATAGACAAGTAAATGGAAACTATTAAAAGCCTCAAGATAAGTGTGAGTGCCGAGGATGGCTCTTCCGTAGGAAGACGGAGGTGGATCCTCGGTAGTGTATTGAAGTGGCGAATGGTGGACTCGTGTGCGCAAAACTATTTCAAATGGAGTATCGTAGGATAGTCTAGCCAAGAGTCAAAGCTGGCTTGCTGCAATAACTCCACCAACCCTTCTTGATACTATGCATGTATGTAGGATCTGATGTAAGTCTTGCTGAGTACCTTTGTACTCATGTTGCTATAATCTACATTTTTTACAGAAGACGCTGCAACCCCTTCTGATGGGTTCTATGTAGACGTTGACATGAACGAGTAGGCTAAAGACCCAGGTGGTGACCCTGAGCTTGTGGAGGACCACATAGTATAGCCAGGCTTTCCAAGCCTCTTTTATTTTACTAGTTGTCTGTACTCAGACAAGTTACTTCCGCTGTTGGCTTGTATGATTGTATAACTTGTATGTTGGGTCGTGAGACCCGTAACTTTGTGTGTATATTATGTATGGCTCCCTGAGCCTTAAATAAAGTACTTGTGTCGTAGAGTCATGTTGTGATGCTTCGTTGTATTTGCACATATCGAGCATAATGTGTGTATGATTGAAATGCTTGGTATGTGTGGGATCTGACTATCTAGTTGTTTATCTTTAGTAGCCTCTCTTACCGGGAAATGTCTCCTAGTGTTACCGCTGAGCCATGGTAGCTTGCTACTGCTCTGGAACACTTAGGCTGGCCGGCATGTGTCCTTCTTC
>NC_057795.1:132847558-132855474 GCF_018294505.1 Triticum aestivum | reverse complement strand
TTCACTCCGGTGGTCGCCACGTTCCATTTGGTGGCCGAAACGACCAAAACCACTATCGCCGCCGCACTGTTGGTCGCCGCCGGCCAGAACTCCGGCGAGCTGACGTGGCCTAGTTAATTAGCCACTAATCCACCACCTACTGACGCTGACAAGTGGGCCCCAGGGGTTAGTCAAAGCTAACCAGCCCGGGGTCAACGCGGGCTTAGCCCCTGGTCACTGACGTGTGGACCCCACACGTCAGGTTTGACCTGAGCCAGCCCTGTTGACCTGCTGATGTCACTGTGATGTCAGGCTGACGCAGTAAATGATATTCTGAATTTAATTTAAATCAGGAAATTCCAGAATATTATTTAAACTTCAAAAATTCATAACTTTTATTCTGTAACTCCAAATTGGACAAATAATATATGGAAAATGATCAGAAAAATCCAATCTATCTATCTGTACTATTTTCATGCATGATCAAACAAGTTAACTTGATGTTTCAATCAGAACAAGAAAAGGCACTTTAAAAGGCCATATTTGAATTTGGAATTTGAATCTTTGATTCAAATTTGCTCAAACACATCTGGTTTTAGTTGCATTAGCCCAACACACTCATATTTCCATGTTTCGTGCATGCATCATGTTGTTGCACATTGTTTGGTGATGCCTGTGTATCGTTATCCTTTGCGACAGGATCCGTCCCCGAGGAGTACCGTGATTACCCTAACGAGGAATCGTATCCGTGCAACGAACCATCGGGCAAGCAACCAACCATTTGATCATATCGATACAATCCCATGTTCTCGCTCCTGCTCTCTTTTACTGCATTAAGACAACGCGATTCAAACTGCTGTGTGCTACGGTAGTTGAACCCATTTCCTCTGCATGACCTGTCATTGCCACAGTAACTAGATGAAACCCACTAGCATGTGTAGGAGTTGATTGAGCCATATGTATGTGTTGTTCCTACCTTGCTATGCCTGCT
The DNA here is from genome assembly GCF_018294505.1 of Triticum aestivum. NCBI lineage: Eukaryota > Viridiplantae > Streptophyta > Magnoliopsida > Poales > Poaceae > Triticum > Triticum aestivum. Next base: position 132,854,504 of record NC_057795.1, on the reverse strand, counting down.
ATGCTTAGAGTCGTGTCAGGTCTGGTTCATCTGGGTGATGGGCTAGAGTGAAATGATTATGTCGGTAATGAGAGTGGTGTGGTGAACACGATTTGGTAAAGGTATCGATGAGAGGCCATGTAGGAGTACATGGTGGGTTGTTTCATTGAAGCCGACCTTAAGCACTGAGATCTGTATGTGTGATTTAAGAATCAGCTACTACCATGCATTGGGCCCGAAACCAATGGACCCTCTCGACTTCTTATTCACCCTAGCTCTCCGTCCAGGAGTTGCAAGTAGTTTCTGGTGTTTGTAGCCTACTGGAGGCCGTGGACAGCGCTGACTGTAGGGGTGGGCTGTGATGCGGTAGGTACGTGGCCGGGTGTACCGAATACCCGTTAGGTATCTCGGGAACCCTGTTCACATCGTTCGGGGCCGTATGGGAAACCTCGGCCGGACTCCCTGCGGATGGAACCCGAATAGGCGATAAACCTGGACTGGAAGCTTAGGTGATTAGGTAGGTCGTGGCCGACACCCACGTTGGGCTTCCGCTTGAAGGTTGCCGAGTACATGTCGTGTAAACGACGATAAGTGGTGAGAGCGTGTATGAAGAAGTACACCCCTGCAGGGTTAACATGATCTATTCGAATAGCCGCGTCCGCGGTAAAGGACTACTTGGTTGCCTATACAGTTCATAGACAAGTAAATGGAAACTATTAAAAGCCTCAAGATAAGTGTGAGTGCCGAGGATGGCTCTTCCGTAGGAAGACGGAGGTGGATCCTCGGTAGTGTATTGAAGTGGTGAGTAGTGGACTCGTGTGCGCAAAACCTTTTCAAGTTGGAGTATCGTAGGATAGTCTAGCCAAGAGTCAAAGCTGGCTTGCTGCAATAACTCCACCAACCCTTCTTGATACTATGCATGTATGTAGGATCTGATGTAAGTCTTGCTGAGTACCTTTGTACTCATGTTGCTATAATCTACATTTTTACAGAAGACGCTGCAACCCCTTCTGATGGGTTCTATGTAGACGTTGACATCAACGAGTAGGCTAAAGACCCAGGTGGTGACCCTGAGCTTGTGAAGGACCACATAGTATAGCCAGGCTTTCCAAGCCTCTTTTATTTTACTAGTTGTCTGTACTCAGACAAGTTACTTCCGCTGTTGGCTTGTATGACTGTATGACTTGTATGTTGGGTCGTGAGACCCGTACCTTTGTGTGTATGATATGTATGGCTCCCTGAACCTTAAATAAAGTACTTGTGTCGTAGAGTCATGTTGTGATGCTTCGTTGTATTTGCACATATCGAGCATATTGTGTGTATGATTGAAATGCTTGGTATGTGTGTATGATTGAAATGCTTGCCATGGTAGCTTGCTACTGCTCTGGAACACTTAGGCTGGCCGGCATGTGTCCTTCTTCGTTCCTGTGTCTGTCCCTTCGGGGAAATGTCACGCTTTGAGTATCGGAGTCCTGTTAGCCCGCTACAGCCCGGTTTACCGGAGTCCTGCTAGCCCAGTGCTACAGCCCGGACCCACTTGCTGATGACCGACACGTTCGAAGCTGGGTCATGGATGCCTGTCCCTGTAAGTCTGTGCCACTTTGGGTTTACGACTAGTCATGTCAGCCCGGGCTCTTTATCATATGGATGCTAGCGACACTATCATATACGTGAGCCAAAAGGCGCAAACGGTCCCGGGAAAAAGGTAAGACGACACCCGTGGGGATACCGTGCGTGAGGCCGCAAAGTGATATGAGGTGTTACCAGCTAGATCGATGTGACATCGAGTCGGGGTCCTGACAGCGTTGGTATCAGAGCCGGACTGCCTGTAGGTTCTCCAAGCCAAACTGGTCGATGTTGAGTCTAGAAATTCTTTAGTTATATGTAGGGGAATTGTTTGTGGGTTGGAACGTAAGGCTCTTTTTACTCCTTATATCTTATGACATTCTGATCTGAGTCAGTCCATTCTTCCACCGGGGGTTAAGGAATTAGGATCTGTTCTCTCTATCAGGATCACGTGTTACTAATCAGTAGTACCTTATAAGTTTGATGGATACAAGCCTAGTTCAGTTCTACTACCACATTATGTTGTTAGAATGGATTCAGAACTTGATATGATGATGTTGGGTGTGTACGAAATCCTTTGTCAAATGTCTCAATATCCTTTTTGAGCATTTACAGCTGTTATGCTGCCGAAATTTTGCTAGAAATTCTAATGCCTTTGCATTATAACTATGCTTTCAGATGGCCACTCGCGACCTCAATCAAGTGGTTCGCCTGACTCGATGCCTAGATGTACCCGGCCATACTACTAAGTTGGTCAGGGTAATGACTGAGGCTGGATACCGCTGGTATCCTGAGTACACGGTCGAAGAGCAATTCCGAGACTTTAATCAAAGCCAGTATCTCTGCACTGTCAGGATATTTCCATCTTATCCTGGATCCACTGAGCCTCTTCACTGCTCCTATGGACTCGGGGTTACTATCGAGATGGCTGTGCAGGATGCCGCCTACTCCATGATGACCATTATGCGAGTCAGATCTGGGTTATTTCGGGACTCTGACTTCCGGTATATGCCAGGATCACTTCCGGGAGCACAAGGATATTTCCAGGCTATATATGCTGATTCCACTCAGGAGGATTCACGAACTCGCACCACTGCTGAGATGCTCGAGGATAAGGACCGTGAAAATCGGGCCTTAAGGTTAGAGCTCTTCAATACCCGTGCTGACCACTGGGCCACTTTGACTCGGTTCGCACCGGCGGTGCAAGCTGGATTTTCAGATATGCGCGATCTCTATCCTGTGAGATCTGCTCTGCCAGACGTGATGGTTTGGCGTGATGTAGGTGGCATCACCCCACCTCGCGGTCCCCGCAGGCCACCGTTTGCTGGTCCAAGACCTCATCCTAGCCCCTATGGTCCACAAGCTCCGCGAGACCGTCTGTTTCCGGATGATCATGTCGAACTTCCGGGCTATGGAGGTGACTTCTACGAGGACTACTACGGATCGGTCTGAGTTAGTGATAGTATCCCTAGTTCGCACTAGCTGTGTCGTCTGTCGTCCCGCGTGACCCGTGGGATATGACCTAGTTTGTACTTTTTCCGGAGTTGTAGAAAAATAATGTATAGGAGTTTGGAATGCCTCCGATGAGATGTAATCCCTTTTCACCGTAATAGTACTTTGTTTGGTCTTGTACTAAACCTTGTATGGTGTGTATGACGATGGAATAAAAGAAGCAGTTTCTGTATCTACCATGTCATACGGATGATCATCTCGCATTCCGAGTTATTCCTTGCATTATGTATCCTTTGTCGGAATTTTATCATTCTGACTAAATCATTGGCTTGTTTACCTAGGATGGTCAACACGCGCGCCAACCCTGCTTCTCAAGAGCAGGCCGAAGGCAGTGAAGCCAGGAATGAAAATCTGCCTCATCCTCCTTCACTAGCCGAGGTGATGATGGAAGCTGAGAGAAACAAGCGGGAGACAAACCGTTTGTTGGAGCGTATTGAACAGAATACAGCACACCATCAGAGGGCTAACGTGGTGTCACTCAGCGATTTTATCAAATTGCATCCACCCACGTTCCACCACTCCGTCGAGCCTCTCGACGCTGATGACTGGCTTCGCAGTATTTCTCACAAGCTGCGTTCCGCGCTGGTAGCGGAGGCTGACAAGGTCACCTTTGCCGCATATCATCTTGAAGGCCCCGCCAGTCTATGGTGGGAGAATTATGAAGCTATGCGCCCAGCGGGCCATGTCACTACTTGGGCTGAGTTCAGCGAGGCTTTCCGTGAACATCACATTCCGGAGGGTCTCATGGACCGTAAGCGTGAAGAATTTTGCAATTTCACCCAAGGCCGATTTTCCGTGGATGCCTATAGCAGAGAGTTTGGTAAGCTCGCCCGATATGCAGCTGAGGAAGTGTCTACTGACGCCAAGAAGCAAGCAAGGTTCCGTAAGGGCCTTAGTCCTGAGCTTCGCCGCGACCTCCGCCTGCATGAGTGCACATCTTTTTCGAAACTTGTCAACAAAGCCATCAGTGCTGAAACTGGTCAGACTGACTATGACGCAACACGCAAGCATGGACGTGACATGGGTTCCTCATCCGGTGCTGGTCCTCAGAAGCGCCGCGTGTGGGTACCCAACACCGCCTTGCCACCCAGGTTCACACCGAGGCCATCTTTCCAGGCGCCTCGCCCCGCTCAACAGTCTGCACCGGCCAAGCCCTATGGGGGTCCAATCAATAATGCTCCTCCACGTACCAGTTCCGTGACCTGTTTCAAGTGTGGGGAATCTGGTCACTATATGCGTGAGTGCCCCCAGACCAACCCCAATCAAACTGCTAAAGCTGTTGGCCGTGGCAAGCCGACAGGAAAAGTGTTCCACGCTAAACCGGTCACCGCTTCACGTGGCCATGTCAACTGTGTCTCTGCCGAAGAAGCTCAAGAAGATTCCAACGTCGTTCTCGGTACACTTCTTGTTAATTGCCACCCGGCATCTATTCTTTTCGATACAGGAGCCTCTCATTCCTTTATATCTGAAAATTATGCTCGTTTGCATAACGTTGCATTCTGTGATCTGCCGTCCACTATGGAAATCTCTACCCCTGGGTCTAGATGGCAGACCTCTAGGGTAAGTTATGGGAATGAAATCCAAGTCGATAGACTTGTCTTCCTTGCATCTTTGATAGCCCTTAAATCTTCAGACATTAATATCATTTTGGGTATGGACTGGATGTCAGCTCATCATGCCAAAATTGATTGCTTCTCTAGGACTGTTCAACTCACCCATCCTTCGGGAAAGATAGTCAACGTCTTGACCCGAATAGCCAAGCGGCAGTTATATTCTCTTAACGCCAGTCCTTTGCCAGACCTTGAGGACGTTCCGGTAGTCCGTGATTTTCCGGATGTCTTTCCAGAGGAATTGCCAGGGGTTCCACCTGACAGGGATGTTGAGTTCGTAATAGACCTCATTCCAGGAACCGTTCCGATTGCTAGAAGACCTTATAAGATGGCACCCCTAGAACTAGCCGAGCTTGAGAAGCAACTCGATGAATCCTTGAAAAGGGGTTTCATCCGCCCTAGTTCATCTCCGTGGGCTTGCCCCATCCTATTCGTCAAGAAGAAGGATGGTACGGACCGGATGGTTGTAGATTACCGACCTGTCAATTTGGTCACAATCAAGAACAAATACCCGCTTCCCAGGATCAACGATCTGTATGATCAGCTCGCTGGATCCTCAGTCTTCTCCAAGATGGATTTGAGGTTGGGCTACCATCAAATCAAAATCAGAAATGGGGACATTCCTAAAACGGCCTTTGTTACTCGTTACGGCCAATACGAGTACACCGTCATGTCCTTCGGTTTAACCAACGCTCCAGCCACCTTTTCTCGGTTAATGAACTCAATCTTCATGGAGTATTTGGATAAATTCGTCGTAGTTTATCTCGATGATATACTCATCTACTCCAAGAACGAGGAAGAACATGCCGAACATCTAAGACTAGTGTTGCAGAAACTTCGAGAGCATCGCCTTTATGCCAAATTTTCTAAATGTGAATTCTGGTTGCCAGAAGTGACCTATCTGGGTCATGTAATATCTGGTAAAGGTATTGCGGTTAACCCTGAGCGAGTTCAAGCCGTCCTTGATTGGACTCCACCCGAATCGGTCAAGCAAGTTCGGAGTTTTCTAGGCTTAGCGAGCTATTGCCGTCGCTTTGTCGAGAACTTCTCCAAAGTTGCTAAACCTCTAACCGAACTCCTCAAGAAAGATAAAAAGTTCGAATGGACTCCGCAATGTGAGCACAGCTTTCAGGAACTGAAAAGACGCCTGACCTCTGCTCCTGTGCTGGTACCACCAGACTTCTCCAAAGACTTTGTTATCTACTGCGACGCCTCACGACAAGGGCTAGGTTGCATTCTCATGCAAGATCGACACGTAATTGCTTACGCTTCACGGCAATTGCACCCACATGAGGAGAATTACCCTACTCATGATCTAGAACTTGCAGCCGTAGTCTATGCACTTAAGACCTGGCGACATTACCTTCTCGGTAATCGTTGCGAAATATTCACTGATCACCAAAGTCTGAAGTACATCTTCACCCAACCGGATCTGAATCTTAGGCAAAGACGTTGGGTTGAATTGATCACAGACTTCGACTTAGGAATAACCTACACCCCAGGGAAAGCCAACGTCATGGCTGATGCGCTAAGTCGTAAATCTTATTGTAACAACCTGATGTTACAACAAAGTCAACCGCTTCTCCATGAGGAATTTCGGAAGCTTAACCTTCACATTGTACCTCAAGGTTTTCTCTCCACCTTGGTGGAAAAACCTACCCTTACGGATCAAATTATCAAAGCACAGAAGGTAGATCCGGGAATCTCCCGCATCAAGAGAAACATTCAGAAAGAAATTGCGAATTGTTTCTCCGTTAATGATCAAGGAGTCGTATACTTCGGGGATCGACTAGTGGTTCCCAAGGTGCGCAACCTGAGGCGATTGATCCTTAAGGAAGCTCATGAATCTCCTCTCACCATTCATCCCGGTAGTACTAAGATGTATCAGGACCTACGCCAGAGGTTCTGGTGGACTAGGATGAAGAGAGAAATTGCTCAGTATATTGCCAATTGCGACGTCTGTCGTCGTGTAAAAGCAGAGCATCAACGGCCTGCTGGCACCCTTCAACCCTTAGCTATTCCTGAATGGAAATGGGATAAGATTGGTATGGATTTCATTACCGGTTTTCCCCGGACCAAAAGAGGGAATAATGCTATTTTCGTCGTGGTCGATCGTCTTTCCAAAGTAGCTCATTTCTTACCTGTTCGTGAGAGTATAACCGCTAGTCAGCTGGCAGACTTATACATCTCCCGAATAGTGTCCCTCCATGGTGTGCCTTTGGAAATCAATTCGGATCGAGGAAGTCTTTTCACCTCTCGATTTTGGGAAAGTTTCCAAA